>NC_080571.1:191175092-191357592 GCF_030247185.1 Malaya genurostris | reverse complement strand
TAAGGCAATATACATAAGTTTTTCTTTGCCGTAGCAATACATTTCGAATATCATATATGTATGTCGGAATTCATAAGTTAATCTAAATACTGTTTTTACCAAGCGATTTGCTATTATAAATTACATTAAATAAAAAACATTCATTTTGTACATGATCGGATAACTATTCCAGAATTCCATGTTGCCCGCTGCGGTGTCAAGCAATATATTGAACTACAAAACCGAGAGGTTGACGCATAAACAACTCCTCCTCAATCAGTTCATGCTCGCATCTCATCCGACACAGTCGCAAATCGTTTACGGTTGAGACAACAGAAACAAATACAATACAGTGTAGTGAACAATAGAGTGTCCGAAATGGGTAAATACGATTTAACAAAGCCAGAAACTTGGCCTACAAGGCCAAATTCAGTTTGTATTGATTTCAAGCGCTGCAAAGTTAGACCAGCAGCAACCGAAATTGAAATCTTGCTTAAGGAACGAATGCATCTAAACGTTACTGATGTAAGTGAGATTCAATTCAACAAGGCATCTAACTGTGTGTACATTATGTTCAAACGTGAAAGAGATGCAATTGCATTTGCTTCGGTTAATAACGGAGTGTACAGTGTTGATCATAACAATGTTAAATTTAAAATCCCTGTGTACATGGTGGACAATGCCATAGAAGTACGCGTGCATGACCTTCCTCCGCAGACCAGCGATGGGTATGTTCGGGAAAGTATGTCGCAGTACGGTGAAGTTCTTTCCATCGAAAGGAAAGTATGGCGGATTTTTTCCCGGGTATCCGGAATGGCGTACGAGTGGTACGTATGCAACTACGTAAAGCAATTCCATCTTACATCATTTGTGATCAAGACGGGATACAATCGTGTAAAACACTGATTACGTATGAAAATCAATTGGTTACATGTCAGTTTTGTGACCTGCACACTACGGCAAACCTTGCACTGAAACTGCGAAAACAAACAAAAACAAGAACAACCGCTCAACAACGGAAACTAGTGAATGCAGTGCTCCTGTTTCAAAAACACCTTCACCATCTAACCAACAAGCAACTGCAACCAATGTACAAGGCGCTTCTACAGTAACTAGCAACGAGATCATGACTGCAAATAACAAGGAAAACGAAAAGAAGACGGAAATCAACAATACCACCGATGCGTCAATGGATGACGAGACGAGTCACGAACAAAGTGCCCCTCAATCCTCGCAGGAGAAAAATGGAAGCTCATCTCCTCCTAGAAAAGCGTGACAACGAGATCGAATACAAAAAACTTTTTATTTAAAAAATCGGCTCAATCGGCCACGTAAAGCTTGTACGCAAGTAGGCCTGAATAAAAATGTCTTTTAAATAAAAAAAAATACTCCTCCTCAAGGTCTCCGTTCAGAAACGCGGTTTTGATATCGTTGCAGCGTTTTACACGTATTGCATTCTTCGTTTCGCCGCAACAGACAGAACGGCTCGGAAAGTAGTCTGACGAACAACAGGTGCGAACACTTCATCATATTCACTGCCATATTGTTGACTGTAGCCTTGAGCTACAAGTCTGGCTTTAAATCTGGTTTTGTTTTCATCAACGTTTACGTTTAATTTTAAAAATCCACTTGCATCCCAATACACGTTTACCTTCAAGAGCATCGACCAGTTCCCAGGTACGGTTGTTTTTTATAGACTCGAGTTCATCCAACATTGCTTTCTTACAGTTGTCGCTATTTGCACCAGACAACGCTTCTTTTGATGTTCTGGGCTCATCTATACCTACGGCTTCCACTGAACAGGCATAACGATGTGGTAATTTACCTTTCGTTGTTTTAGTTGATCTCCTCAAAACATTATCGTCATTAGCCATTATTGCATCCTCCCAAACGTCTTCTTCATCTGAATGTTCCGCTGTGGGATCGCAACACCCAACCGCGTCCGGAAGTCTGATCGCGCCATTTCCGATTAATGGTATCAATGCTTCAGTACTAGGAAAACGATCGTCTTTATTAGGCACATGATCGAAATTGTCCAAGAATTTAACATCTCGACTTACCGTAATCTTGCCAGATGAGACATCGATTAAACGGTACGCTTTGAATACAGCACTATAGCCCATTAGTTTCAGTTTTCTTGCTTTTTCGTCAAGCTTACTTCGCTTCTCGCCCGCAATGTATTAGGTGTAGAATTTTGCTTCCGCCGTTTTTTCCAAAATTTAAAGCTTTATTGCAAAAAAGTGCTTACAGATGTATTATTCAAAGTATTGTCCGTCGCTAGCGACAACTTCCTCCCATCTTTCCGGAAATTTTCGGATCCCGGCTCGAAAAAAGGAGTCCTTTTATGACGCTATCCATGAAGCAATCCATTTTTCCAACTCTTCGAAAGATTGAAAATGTTGATCTGCCAGGCCGTGTGCCATCGAACGGAATAGGTGGAAGTCAGAAGGGGCGACATCTGGGGAATACGGCGGGTGGGGCAAGACTTCCCATTTCAGCGTTTCCAGGTACTTTTTGACCACTTCTGCGACGTGAGGCCGAGCATTGTCGTGTTGGAGGATGACTTTGCCATGTCGCTCTTGATACTGTGGCCGCTTTTCTTTTAGCGCGCGACTAGGGCGCATCAGTTGCGTTTGGTAGCGATCTCCTGTGGTGGTTTTACCCGGTTTTAAGAGCTCATAGTAAATTGTTATTCATCTTTGAAGGTTTATTCCCTTCCACCATCGTGTTTGTCTTCGACATTGAAATCACCACGTGCATGACCTTCCTCCGCAGACCAGCGATGGGTATGTTCGGGAAAGTATGTCGCAGTACGGTGAAGTTCTTTCCATCGAAAGGAAAGTATGGCGGATTTTTTTCCCGGGTATCCGGAATGGCGTACGAGTGGTACGTATGCAACTACGTAAAGCAATTCCATCTTACATCATTTGTGATCAAGACGGGATACAATCGTGTAAAACACTGATTACGTATGAAAATCAATTGGTTACATGTCAGTTTTGTGACCTGCACACTACGGCAAACCTTGCACTGAAACTGCGAAAACAAACAAAAACAAGAACAACCGCTCAAAAACGGAAACTAGTGAATGCAGTGCTCCTGTTTCAAAAACACCTTCACCATCTAACCAACAAGCAACTGCAACCAATGTACAAGGCGCTTCTACAGTAACTAGCAACGAGATCATGACTGCAAATAACAAGGAAAACGAAAAGAAGACGGAAATCAACAATACCACCGATGCGTCAATGGATGACGAGACGAGTCACGAACAAAGTGCCCCTCAATCCTCGCAGGAGAAAAATGGAAGCTCATCTCCTCCTAGAAAAGCGTGACAACGAGATCGAATACAAAAAACTTTTTATTTAAAAAATCGGCTCAATCGGCCACGTAAAGCTTGTACGCAAGTAGGCCTGAATAAAAATGTCTTTTAAATAAAAAAAAAATACTCCTCCTCAAGGTCTCCGTTCAGAAACGCGGTTTTGATATCGTTGCAGCGTTTTACACGTATTGCATTCTTCGTTTCGCCGCAACAGACAGAAGGGCTCGGAAAGTAGTCTGACGAACAACAGGTGCGAACACTTCATCATATTCACTGCCATATTGTTGACTGTAGCCTTGAGCTACAAGTCTGGCTTTAAATCTGGTTTTGTTTTCATCAACGTTTACGTTTAATTTTAACAATCCACTTGCATCCCAATACACGTTTACCTTCAAGAGCATCGACCAGTTCCCAGGTACGGTTGTTTTTTATAGACTCGAGTTCATCCAACATTGCTTTCTTACAGTTGTCGCTATTTGCACCAGACAACGCTTCTTTTAATGTTCTGGGCTCATCTATACCTACGGCTTCCACTGAACAGGCATAACGATGTGGTAATTTACCTTTCGTTGTTTTAGTTGATCTCCTCAAAACATTATCGTCATTAGCCATTATTGCATCCTCCCAAACGTCTTCTTCATCTGAATGTTCCGCTGTGGGATCGCAACACCCAACCGCGTCCGGAAGTCTGATCGCGCCATTTCCGATTAATGGTATCAATGCTTCAGTACTAGGAAAACGATCGTCTTTATTAGGCACATGATCGAAATTGTCCAAGAATTTAACATCTCGACTTACCGTAATCTTGCCAGATGAGACATCGATTAAACGGTACGCTTTGAATACAGCACTATAGCCCATTAGTTTCAGTTTTCTTGCTTTTTCGTCAAGCTTACTTCGCTTCTCGCCCGCAATGTATTAGGTGTAGAATTTTGCTTCCGCCGTTTTTTCCAAAATTTAAAGCTTTATTGCAAAAAAGTGCTTACAGATGTATTATTCAAAGTATTGTCCGTCGCTAGCGACAACTTCCTCCCATCTTTCCGGAAATTTTCGGATCCCGGCTCGAAAAAAGGAGTCCTTTTATGACGCTATCCATGAAGCAATCCATTTTTCCAACTCTTCGAAAGACTGAAAATGTTGATCTGCCAGGCCGTGTGCCATCGAACGGAATAGGTGAAAGTCAGAAGGGGCGACATCTGGGGAATACGGCGGGTGGGGCAAGACTTCCCATTTCAGCGTTTCCAGGTACTTTTTGACCACTTCTGCGACGTGAGGCCGAGCATTGTCGTGTTGGAGGATGACTTTGTCATGTCGCTCTTGATACTGTGGCCGCTTTTCTTTTAGCGCGCGACTAGGGCGCATCAGTTGCGTTTGGTAGCGATCTCCTGTGGTGGTTTTACCCGGTTTTAAGAGCTCATAGTAAATTGTTATTCATCTTTGAAGGTTTATTCCCTTCCACCATCGTGTTTGTCTTCAACATCGAAATCACCACTTTTAAAACGTTGAAACCACTCCCGACACGTTCTTTTACCCAGAGCAGCATCACCGTAAATTTCTGAAAGCATTCGATGCGCTTCAGTTGCATTTTTTCGAATTGTAACAGAAAAGTAAAACTTCCCGCAAATGGCGAGAATCGGGCACATAAACAGGCATTTTCAAGCGTGAATAATACGAAAACAAGAACAACTGTCACTGATACGGCGATGACAATTCGTTAGGAACTGTACACACTCACTTTAAAGGCATTATCATCTATGTATTTTAACCAGCCTCAGCCGGTACAGCCACCTATCGGAAAACGGCGGAAGCAAAGTTGTACACCTGATAGCAGTGCCGAAAGTGCGAACATGGCTCAGATTTGCCTTCATTCCATGCCAACGTTCATACGGTGTAGGGGGAATAGTGCGAGAAGGCAGGCGATTCTGTAGGTAGTTGGCAGATACAACGGCTTCGCCCCAATAGCGGTCATCTAGTCCTGCTTGAATTAACATACATCGAGCCATTTCCACTAGATACCTGTTTTTAGGCTCCGCAGTTCCATTTTGTTGTGGCGAATATGGTGCAGTAAATTGACCGATAATGCCATTCTGCTTCAAAAATCGTCTGACTTTCTTCCCGGTGTACTCACCACCATTGTCCGAATGAAGTGTTTTCGGTCGCTTACCGAATTGAGTTGAAACCATTTCCACGTACTCGCGCAGCTTATCAAGTACCTCTGACTTTCGTTCAAGAATGTACACAAATGTGTACTTACTGAAATCATCTATGAACGTCAAAAAATAAACGTCTTCCGCTCAACGTTGCTGTTCGCATAGGACCACAAATATCCGTGTGGATCAAGTCCAAACGCCTGATGACTTGCTGTAAGATTTCTTCGGGAATGGCTCACGATTGATCTTCCCGCGAATACACACTTCACATTCTTCGAGACAGTTACAATTTTTAATCTTCATTCCTGATACCATAAACGGGAGCTTCTTCACAGCTTCACTGTCTCTATGCCAGAATTTTCGATGCCAATCATGGATGCACTCGAAACTCTGTGTCACAAACGATGCACTTTCGTTTGCTATTTTTAATATAAACAAATTATTTGAAAGTTCAGCCACGGCCCAAACATTTCCGTTTCTAGTAATAGTTGCACCATTTCCATCAAAATTTACTTCATAGCCTTTACTCGCTAATCGCTTTACTGACAGTAAATTCGTTTTCATTTCAGGAACTAATAGCACACTATCCATTGTGATCACATGATTCCGATTCACATTATCAGTGACAATTAATTTACCGGATCCTTTCCCCGCGGATAATAATTTTTCTTCATTCGCGACACTAATCTCTTCTTTTGCGCTACTGTCAAACGTTCCGAAAAATTCACGGTTGTTCGCAATATGGCAAGTCGCACCGGAATCTAAAATCCAGACTCCCGTACAAAGGGCACCAGCAGTGAATGCCCATTCAGCCGATTCAACGTCAACCTGTACTACTGTTAGCTCTATTTCCAGATTTTTCTTCTTTCCACTTTTTCCACTTATTACAGTTCGCTTTCTTATGACCTATCTTTTTGCAGAAATAGCATATAACATTTTTTTCTTGACCGCAGCATGCAAGGCTGACTCCACGCAAATTTCTGTACGATTTGCCTTCTTCAACCACTCGTCTATGAATTTACCTTTCACAAGATCCAAGGTCAAATCAGCATCCGGCCTTGCTTCTAGAGCAGTAATTAACATTTCGTATTCTTCTGGTAAATCCGTCAGCATAGTAATATGTGCCTCCATGTCACCGTTGTGCTCCATTCGGAGTCGGCAAATCTTTCGCATAAAGGATACTTTCGTGCTTAGAGTCCTTTTAACATGAACCTTTTAATAATTTCCCCACGCTTCGCTTTTAGCTTTTCCCACATGAATCAACTGGCTGTCCTCAACCGACAATCGAACAGATGCCATAGCTTGTTGATTTTTTACCTCCCACTCTGGAGTAACAGGCTCTGGTTTCACACTGTCAATTGCCTCCCAGTATCCGTCTTTGATCATAAGCAACTTAATTTTAAAACTCCAGTTTTCGTAGTTAGAAGCATTTAACTTCGTGAACGATACCAGTTTTTCACTCATTGTATGGCGATGAAAAAAAAATCGGTTTCACTAATCCAGCAATAAAAAAAATTAATTTTCGAACAAACACTCGCGACTCCTGTGCTCTGGGCCCATAACCTTTAGGAATTTACCAAACAGCGTTAGATTTAGAAGAAGTATATAGTCTGCTTAGCGGTTCAAGTTGAACTGTTTAAGTTTGCAATAAGCAGTTCAATTTGAACTGCTCTGCACTGACGAGTCTAAGACGAAACGTAAAGAACTGTAAAAACGGTTATGTGTCCTAAGCACAAACATAGGCTAACCCCTAAGTGACGTTTGGTTTGGTTTTAATTTTTCTACTTCACTTTATCAGCAAACACACGAGTAGCAACCTCTGGGGCTACCTACCGATAAATTGTAGTAAATACTACATGTTCGAACGTTGTTGTGTAGTAAAGTCTCTGCTTTTGACAGGAACATGATCCACATGTAGCATTTACTACCTAAATTCAAGCATGCTACGTTTTATTCATACGGCCCAATGACTGTTCTAATCTGACTCTACATTCATTTGTCGAGCACTTTCTGACTAACGGTGATCTGGTCTATCGGACTGTCTTATCTGGACTCCCTTGCCCACGGATCGACGCCCGAGACTTACGATCATCTCTCGCGAACTGCCCAACTATCAAACTTTCCTGAACAAAATTTTACTTCTGGTGATGCCCAAAGTTTTTAGTACAAGGTGAGCTCGCAATTTTAAGTCGCAATTTTAAGCCTCCCAAAGTTCTGCCAATAAACCGAGAGCACTGTTACTGTGCCAGCGACAGTGACTAGTGCCCAAAAATGTCTATGAAGTTGTTGCGGGTTCGCTTGAAGGATGGCGAGTTTCCTTCACGGCTTCCTACTTTTCTATAATGCTGACAAATTTACGGAAAATTTGGTGAGGGTGCCGCAATCGTAGAGAGTTCCACAATTTGGCTCTCATGAATGACAGAAATGAATCCCGTACTGCATTTTGATAATTTCTTTCAATGAAGTATGAAATTCCGAAATGAAGTAATCGACATGAAAATTCTATATTTTGCTGTTTTTCTGCCCACCCATTTCTGAAAAATCTACAAACGAAATTACGTAAAAATGAAACTTAACCAAAATTGGTTCAGTTTGGGATCAATCGGCAGTGCGAACAGATGTGTTGCAGTTCTTTCGCAAAGCCAGTTTCGCTACAAACTAGAGCGATTGCGTCATACAGCTGTTAGTCGTTTCCATTAGAGAAAAAGTAAGAGCAGGTGTTGCCAGAGACATAACAGTTCGGCTGAAAAGTTCGTATCGTTTAATAGAAACACACACTTTTTTTTGCCAAAATTCGTTTTTATTATTCAACATAATTGCCATCAGAGGCGATACAGCGATTATAGCGATCTTCCAACTTTCCGATACCATTTTTGTAGTACGATTTGTCCTTTGCCTCAAAATAGGCCTCAGTTTCAGCGATTACCTCTTCATTGCTTCTAAATTTTTTACCAGCGAGCATTCTCTTGAGGTCTGATAACAGGAAAAAGTCTCAAGGGGGCCAAATCTGGAGAATACGGTGGATGAGGGAGCAATTCGAAGCCCAATTCGTTCAATTTCAGCATGGTTTTCATCGACTTGTGATACGGTGCATTGTCTTGATGAAACAAAACTTTTTTCTTCTTCAAATGAGGCCGTTTTTTTTAAATTTCTTCCTTCAGACACTCTAATAACGCTATATAATAGTCACTGTTGATGGTTTTTCCCTTTTCAAGGTAGTCGATGAAAATTATACCATGCGAATCCCAAAATACAGACGCCATAACCTTACCGGCCGATTGTTGAGTCTTTCCACGCTTTGGGTTCGGTTCATCGCGTGCAGTCCACTCAGCTGACTGTCGATTGGACTCCGGAGTGAAGTGATGGAGCCATGTTTCGTCCATTGTTATATATCGACGAAAAAAATCGGTTTTATTTCGATATAACAGCTCCAAACACTGCTCAGAATCATCAATTCGTTGTTGTTTTTAATCGATTGTGAGCTCACGCGGCACCCATTTTGCACAAAGCTTTCTCATATCCAAATATTCGTGAATAATATGTCCAACACGTTCCTTTGGTATCTTTAGGGTGTCAGCTATCTCGATCAATTTCACTTTACGGTCATTGAAAATCATTTTGTGGATTTTTTTCACGTTTTTTTCGGTAACAGCCTCTTTTGGACGTCCACTGCGTTCATCGTCTTCGGTGCTCATATTATCCAGTCTCAGCAGAAAAGACCACAACATTTGCGGTAAAGTAGGTCAGCGCATACAGTCAAACGAGGCCTCGTTACACAGTTCCATAGAAGACGTCAATAATTCCAGTAAAGTCAACGACCTACCTTATGATAAAAAAAGAACCGGAATTTTCATTTTAAAATTCCCGCACTTGTCCAATCGGTAAACTTTTATTCTCTCAACGTTGGCAACAGGAAACCTGTGCATCCATTCTTGGTTAAAATAATACCACCGGATACCACACGGTGGCCAGTGTGGTGGTCTTATACCATCGGGACAGGTGGACCATAGTGTTATTCTTAGCCAGTTGAAACCGCTACCGACACTGCACGGCTATCTAGGCTGCTCAAAAGGAGAAGTTAATGTTGAAGATCAATTTTCATTGGTGGACGAGCAGCCGGTTAACACTATGGAATTTTTCAAGGTCGCTAAACCACAACAAATCTTCTACAATTTATCACTTTCATATATCCATATAATTTTTTTCAAGAAGAACGCATCCTGAAACAGTTTCTTTAAATGCACATCGTGAATTGAACTTGACAGCAGGCCCGTGCGCAGGGGGGGGGGGGGTTGGGGGTTTTAACCCCCCCCCATGAAGAATTTTTTTAAAATTAAGTTTCATGAACAATGGAGTACTTATTATATTAATGTGCAAATAACTTGACAATTCATATTTTTTATCAATTTTTTATCAATTCATAAACTGACATAATTTGAAACCCACACCCCCCCCCCCCCGCGCGCGATCCTGTCAGAATTCGTTTTACATTTTTGGACACCCCCCTCTCCCCTTGAAACCCCCCCCCCCCCCCCCCCATGGATGATTCCTGCGCACGGGCCTGCTTGACAGTATATATACATGAATACTTATATGAATACATATATAAGGTTCGTAAATGAAAGTTTGGGTGTAACACAATTAAATTTTCATATACCTTTCCGTCACAATAGATCATATTATGCGAAAAATCAATCGAAAAATGCGTCACTATAATCAATTTTGTGATCATCTTGACCCTACTATGTCAAAAAATCAAATTAAACGTAACGTAAAAATAATGCGTAGAATAAGTAAACATTGTAAATTATTTATATGAAGTCTACATTGATGAAATATATGAATAAATGAATTAAAGATCTATTCGCACTTGGCGTGAGCATGTATTGGTAGGTCGGAATCGTCCAACAATTCAGATACTTCCGTTGGTAAAGAAATTTTTATGTTTCAATCATCTTCTCAATGTCACGTGTCACAATATCAACATCGTCAGCGAAGACAACAAGTTGTACGAACTTTCGGAAGGTTGGACCACTCGAGTCGATTATCGCTTCTCGAATCACCCTTTTCAAAGCAATATTGAACAACAAAAGACTCCATCACTATGCAGTAGGCCTCTCCTAGATTCGTAGAGAGTGTCCCAGATACTCGGACGTAGCAAATCACTTTATCCATTGTTGCTTTGACTAATCGTGTCAGTTTATCTCCTCCCAAATCTTAGAAATCATCTAGTGCAGAGCTCTAGCCAGTGCCTCTCCTCCATGTTTGAACAGTTCGCCTGGCAATTGGTCATTGCCCGTGGCTTTGGTGTTCTTCAACTTACCGATCTCCTCACTTATCTCCGACAGATCAGGTACTAAAAATCTGTCGACGGATGAGCGTTCATCCAGATTGATTTCTGTATCGTTGTATCTTGCGCTTCGCCATAAAGATGCTCGCCGTGAGAAGGGTACCATTTGTATCTCTGCACATTTCACCCTGTGGCGTGTAGCCTCTACGTGAGCAGTTCACCTACTAATAGAACTTCCGTGTATCATTCACGCGGTACAGCTGTTCCATCGTTTCGCGATCTTGGTGACGCTTTTTTCTCCGGAAAACTGAGTTCTTTCTGTTCCGCGTCTGGTCATAAAACTTACATTAAATATTAGTTATCAGTACGAATCAAGGTAACCTCGCCGCCATAGTTGCCTTGATCTCGTACTGAAAATTCATAAATAATGTAAGCAGTAACTGTAAACCTCGTGTATCTGATCTACTGAAAGCTGGCTACTATGCTTGAGTTAGATAGCATATTTACGCATCGTGTCAGAAGGCTGCGTGAAAGGTATCGACTTACCAATCTCGCTTTACCCGTCCATTGTGTGATATGTGTATAGTGTTTCAACATTTATGTAGAAATATTGCATTGAATTTTGTTGTAAATTTCTATTCATGCTTTAGATTAAATGATAGTTGTAACATGGCTTTTGTATTTTATTCCAGTTTACATAAAAAAGCGAAAGCAGCTGCTGATGTAGATTACCCGGCATACGGTGTAACAGGACCAAATAAGGACTCGTCTCCCACTGGGGATAGGAAATTAGCACAGAGTGCCCAGATGTATCATTATCAACACCAAAAACAGCAGATTATTGCAATGGAAAACCATAACAATTTAGATAAAAACGGATCACATTCCGACCCTGAAAGTGAAGACGATAATGAAGAAGGAGATTACACTGTGTATGAATGTCCTGGATTAGCCCCGGTGAGTATCGAATTATTTATTGGACATGATAACTGCAAAGCATTCGATATATGTCAGAATATGTGCACGAATGTCTTTGATTTGCTCCGGTTAGTATCAACTCTGCATTTTCTATATGAACAATAACATTTGTTATAAAGAGTGTTTTTTTTAATATCTTGCTGATTTGAAATTTAAATAAAACATGCCAAATTATGAAATGACAATTTTTTAATTTTATTTGGTAGATAATTTCTTGACATTTAACATTTAAATATGACAATAAATAGAAAGCAATAACAGCTCATTGATCGTGGTTCTATATCGATTTCCATTTACGGTAACGCGTCGTCCTTCCTCATTTTTAAAGAAATAAGGACCGATGGTTCCACCAGCCCATAGACCGTACCAAACAGTACATTTATCAACCAAAACTGCGCCTCATCACTTATCAAAATTTTGCGCAATAAACAGTTTTAATTTACTACTGATTTTGAAAATAAATTCCAATATTTGGAAGCGTTGTTCCAAAATTTGGAACCTATTCATGATGATTTGCCAAACAATTAGTAGAGACGTCCCTTCACATTGTCAAAACAACTTTCAAACAATACAGTAATCCCTATTGCAAAAACAAACCTCTTAAAAACACCTTTCAAAAGAAGAGAAAGTAAATCAAATTAATGCCATGCCGCTCTTGTTATTTGCTCTAAAAACCAGATTTTTTTTGGTAAACTTCAAATGACTTTTGATTTCAAATTACGAATTACTAGAGGAAAACAAATATCGGAAGTATCCAATTTGAGTCCGAAAATATATTTGATTTGCATGGAAATTGAAGTAAGGAGAATTGGTTTTGGAGGATACTATCATCGTGCCTGGTAAGAGGATTAAATGGGTTTACCTTAATATTCGGTGTTAAGTTACACAATTTCCTGTATTGTATTATCATGGGTCATTATTGCACGTAGTATTTTCCACCCTTGAAATAGTACTTACTTACCTTTCCTTGCAGCTGTAGTCCTGTGGTGTCTTTTGCTGTATTACAGGGTCCGGCACTCGAAGTGTAACCAATTAAAAAGGCCATAAATTCAGTTTGGAAAATTACTTTTACTTAATTCAAAGTACAAAATGTGTAAAAATAATACAAAATTCAGAATCAATTCACTTTTGCTCGATATGACCACCTTTTGCCTTGACTTGATGACTTGACGGGGCTGTCCATAAAAGACGTCACGCTTTTTTTGACGATTTTTGACTCCCCATCCCCCCTTTGTCACAAATTGTCACTGAAGCAAAGACCCCCCTTTTCCTTATGTCACGTGTCACGAATTCAAAATTAATAAAATTCATCTCAATAAATTCTCAATATGTATGATAAACCTTACAAATATGAGGGAAAAATCGATTTATTACATGCTGTCATTAGATTAAAAAATATCCATAAATCTACAAAATCATCGGAATTATTTTATTAATATCAATTATATAAATTAACAAAAGTATTTGGTTGGAATTGATGAAACATTTAAATCATCTGTTTTAGTCCTCCTAGGGCTACACAGATATATTATTGTTTTAGGTAAAGAATGTGGAGAAAAACAACGACCACCTAGCTACATTGACACACCACTGTTCTTCGCAATATTGCCTCTATCTGGCAACCGTGTCCCGTAAATGGATAAAGCAGAGAAGAAGACATTATTAACAATCCCGTTTCTTCCTGGTGCAGTTCGGTCTCGTGTTCTATAAACGTTCCTAAATAAATTCGTTACAGTTAACGCGTGTGTTTCTTTTCACTTAGTCGCTTAATATCCGAATCCATTCCACTGGTAACCGCACCATTCCCGACAGGTTATGGGCCCAGCAGATCGGTGTGAAAAGTGAAAAAGTTTAACGTTGAAAATCGCATTTTTTGGTGTTCCGCTTTGGTAGCGACGAATCTAAAAAGAAGAAGAACAATTGCGAAGGGCCGGTGTGAGATCGAACAGAGCGTTATTCTCTAGTAGAAGAAAATGTCTGACCAGAAGTTTGTTATTCCAAAACTGAACGGTACAAACTGGCAGACGTGGCAGATTCGGGTTGAAAATCTGCTTTCCCGAGAAAATCTGTGGTATGTGATTGCCGACGATATTCCGGAAGTGAAAAGTGATGTGTGGAAGGATGCTGATCGTAAGGCGAAAGCAACGATTATTCTTTTACTGGAAGACAGTCAGCTTCCCCTGATAAAGAAATGTGTGTATGCTCGTGACACATTTAGTGCGTTAAGAGAATACCACCAGAAGACGACTCGATCGGTTCGTGTTTCCCTATTGAAGAAACTGTGTGCGATTAATTTGCGAGACCGTGGTGATTTAGAGCAACATTTGCTCGAAGTGGACGACCTTTTCGATCGCCTGGACGCAGCCGGCACAGAACTGGACAAGGATACCAAAGTGTGTATGCTTCTGCGTAGCCTCCCTCCGTCGTACGATGGGCTGGTTACGGCTCTTGACAGTCGGTCTGACGATGATATTTCGTTAGACGTTGTTAAATCTAAATTGATGGATGAGTATCATCGGCGAGTAGAGCGTGAGAGTGGTGCCACCAAGGCGGAAAAGGCCATGCGTTCGGTGGACAATAATCACGGTGAGAAACGAGTATGCCACTTCTGTAAGAAGCCGGGCCACATTCGGCGCAACTGTCGGAAGCTGTTAACATCGAAGAAGGAACAAGAAAGTGAAACCAAATCTAAAAGTGTTGAAAATGTGAAAGCGAAGGCAGCGCACAGTGATGACAAAGGTGTTGCTTTTACTGCTGGAGACGGAAATGATTGTTGGATTATAGATAGTGGTGCCAGTGCGCACATGACCAACAACAGGGCGTTCTTCACGACACTCAAGGAATTCGCTGGTGGGTTGATTACCCTGGCGGATGGAAAGAAAACGCAGATTGAAGGTGAAGGTAGTGGCGTGCTTTGTGGTGTCACCAATGAAGAGGTGATAAAAATTACGATGAGTGAAGTAAAATTTGTGCCTGGTTTGACGACCAGCTTGATTTCAGTGAGTAAATTGGCGCAGAAGAAATTTGAAGTGTGTTTCGACGAGCAAGAGTGCCGGATTGTCAATCCGAGGGGAGTCGTTGTGGCTACTGGATGTCGCTACGGCGGTCTGTATAAATTGAGGCTTGCAGAAACGTCACTCAAGGTAATTACCGGACAGCATAAAGAAGACTGCCAACATCAGTGGCATCGGCGTTTTGGGCACCGTGACTGGGCCGCGGTAGACCGTATTGTCAAAGAAAGTCTTGCATCTGGTATGAAGGTAAGCGACTGTGGTTTAAGACTTAAATGTGAATGTTGTATGGAGGGGAAATTGGCTCGGCCACCATTTCCTGCAGTAACTGAACGGAAATCGACTGGTATCCTCGACATCGTGCACACGGATCTGTGTGGCCCGATGAAGACCGCCACCCCGAGCGGTAACCGGTATATTATGAACATCATCGATGACTATAGTCGATTCGCAGTAACCTACCTCTTACAGCACGTTGGGTGGAAAATCTTCACGGCAAGAAGCCGAAAGTGATTCGCTCCGACGGCGGTGGCGAGTTCGACAATAAAGAGTTGCGAAAATTTTATCGTGTAGAAGGCATAAAACCACAGTTTACAACCCCATATTCGCCACAGCAGAATGGTGTAGCGGAGCGAAAGAACAGATCTCTCACCGAGATGGCAACCTGTATGCTGCTTGACTCAGGCCTCGAGAAGCGATTCTGGGGAGAAGCCTCGCTTACCGCAACGTACTTGCAGAACCGATTACCGTCAAGATCCATTCAGAAAACACCTTATGAGTTATGGTGGGGACGTACGCCGGAACTGGGACACCTGAAAGTTTTCGGGAGTGAAGCGTTCGTGCATTTACCACAGTTGAAGCGTGGAAAAATGGAGGGAAAGGCGAAGAAACTAACCTTTGTCGGATACTCGATGGAACACAAAGGGTATCGCTTTGTAGACCGTGAAACTGATCTGATAACAGTGAGCCGTGATGCCAGATTCATCGAGCTTGGGAATGGTACAAGTTCAGTGGAGTATCCAATATCAATACCGGTTTCCAATGATCCTGTTTCCTTCAAAGAGGAGAATGATAGTCACTCGGAGTCTACTGATGATGAATACCATGATGCTCCTACTAACGACAATGATGTTGCTGGCAATAATCGTCGATCGATTCGACCAAATCGAGGAGTAACACCGAAACGTTTAGATGACTACGTCATGGATTATGCCGTTGGGATTGCGACATGTGCAGTAGAGGAACCATCAGATTTTCGTGAAGCAGTAAAGAACCCGGAATGGCAAAAGGCGATGCAAAACGAAATAGCCTCTCATCACCAAAATGGAACCTGGGAGTTGATTCCATTACCACAGGGGCGCAAGGTTATTGGATCGAGATGGGTTTACAAGATAAAGCGGAATGAAAAGGATGAAGTTGTAAAGTTCAAAGCCAGAATTGTTGCTCAGGGATATACGCAGCAGTTTGGAGTCGATTATGACCAAGTATTTGCACCCGTAACTTGTCAAGCTACACTTCGAACGTTCTTTGCAGTAGCTTCGAAGCAAAACATGTTTGTCAAACATCTTGACGTGAAGACGGCATACCTTCATGGATTACTCGATGATGAAATTTTAATGCGGCAGCCACCTGGATACGCAGTACCTGGCAAGCAGGAGTTTGTTTGTTGTCTCAAGCGCAGTATATATGGGTTAAAACAATCGGCGAGATGCTGGTACAGAAGATTGAACGAGGTTCTTACGAAGCTGGGTTTCAAATCGTCGGGTGCTGATCCGTGTTTGTACCGCAAAACGGTTGGCTCGATCAAAGTGTTTTTGCTCGTGTATGTTGATGACATATTGCTTGGATCAACGGATAAACAAGAAATCAGTAGTGTTTTAGATTCTCTGAGTAAGGTGTTTGAGCTAACTAACCTTGGTGAAGTTCGACACTTTCTCGGAATGGAGATTCAACAAAAAGACGGAATCTATAACGTTCGTTTGAAGAGTTACATCAACAAGCTGATAGCAAAATTTGGTATGGAGCAAGCTAAAACGGCGAAGTCACCCATGGAACCAGGGTACTTGAAGATAGTGGATATAAGCAAACCCTTTGATGACCAAACAAAGTATCGTAGTCTTGTAGGTGGTTTGTTATATCTTGCTGTAAATGCTAGGCCAGATATAGCGGCCTGTACTGCAATTCTCGGACGCAAGTTCAGCACTCCGGGTGAGGCAGATTGGACCGCTGCGAAACGTATTCTTCGATATCTTAAGGATACTGCTGAGTATAGTCTACGACTAGGAGGAGATCCAGATCAAGCTCTTGTCGGATATTCGGACTCCGATTGGGCTGGTGATGTTGATAGTCGCAAGTCGACATCCGGTCATGTGTTCATGTTTGCAGGAGGTGTCATCTCTTGGGCTAGCCGTCGACAGACTTCTGTCACGCTTTCGACGATGGAGGCGGAATACGTGGCGCTCAGTGAAGCCTGTCAACAGACCGTATGGTTGAGGCAGCTTCTTCAGGATTTTGACGAGGAGCAGAAGAGCCCTACAGTTATAAACGAAGACAATCAAGGCTGTCTCTCGTTTGTGAAGACAGAACGTGTAAGCCGGCGTTCGAAGCACATCGATACCAAGGAGAACTACGTAAAAGATTTGTGTGAGAAGAGAGTGATTCAACTGCGTTACTGTCCAACAGACCAAATGGTTGCGGATTGTATGACGAAGCCTCTTGGAGCAGTAAAGCATCGACAGTTTAATGAATTGCTGGGGCTAAGAAGTCTCAATGTACCTGCTGTTCTTTGAGGAGGAGTGTGGAGAAAATCAACGACCACCTAGCTACATTGACACACCACTGTTCTTCGCAATATTGCCTCTATCTGGCAACCGTGTCCCGTAAATGGATAAAGCAGAGAAGAAGACATTATTAACAATCCCGTTTCTTCCTGGTGCAGTTCGGTCTCGTGTTCTATAAACGTTCCTAAATAAATTCGTTACAGTTAACGCGTGTGTTTCTTTTCACTTAGTCGCTTAATATCCGAATCCATTCCACTGGTAACCGCACCATTCCCGACAAAGAATAATATTTCCGTAGTGTAGCTTACAGGGCTGAGAAAATAAAGACCAAAACCTCATCAAAACGAGATCACTGCCGGAGAATCTTTTCATTATTAGTTGATCAGTGAAAGTTCAATCATTGGATGATTCGATAAGCTTTTATGTTGGTGGAGTAAAATCACATATGATCAAGATAAGACATGACATGTTCTACGTCTGAAATCGTTGATCTCCCGCCCTTTTTCAAATTAAGTATAATTGAATAAACTGCATCAGAATCAGATAAGAGAAATTCATATGATATACTATTATCATTGCTAGAAAATCAAATTACTGAAAAAATGGTCAGTGCACATCTTAAGTTAAACTGTTTGAAGGCATCTTTTTCTTTTTTACTCATATTAGGCAAAATTTATAAATTTCGCTAATTTACTCGCTCCTCCGTGCACTTTTGCTGATCACAACAGAAATGATTTCCTGCATCACTTATTTCCGAATTTACAAGAAAAAGCTTTTATATCTACAAATACACGTTATCCTATAGAATGTAAACGTTTATTGTGGAGATTTTTTCAGGAAATAGGGAAAAGCAGTAATATAATTAGGTATTTCAAAAATGCGCTCATTGAAAATATTGGACGTCACATTCCGAAATCCTCCCCCACTCCCCCCTGTCACAAAAGGTCACGTTTTATGAAACACCCCCCTCCCCCTTGCGGCGTGACGTCTTTTATGGACAGCCCCTGAAAGAGCGAAGGAGTTGCTTCGTTTGGCCGAATGTGACTTGCAGGTATTTTGGACCACTCGCGGACAATAACTTTTTTCAGCGCCTCGAGACTGGTGTATCTTTTAGTTCGGACTTTGCTCTACAAAATGGCCCAAAGAGAATAATCCATTGGATTCGCATCTGGTGAATTCGAGAGCCATTGTGTGGACGTGATGAAGTTCGGAACGTTGTTTTTCAGCCATTCTTGGTTCACTCGAGCTTTGTGAGACGGTGCCGAGTCCTGCTGAAACGTCCATGGTCTGCCACCGAAATGTTTGTCTGCCCACGGCTTCAAAGCAACCTCCAGAATACTTTCCCGATAATATGTCGCATTTACCTTGACGTCAGGCTCGATGAAAACGATTGGAGAGCGCCCATCTGCGGTTACAGCGGCCCAAACCATTATCTGTTGCGGGTGCTGCCTCCTGGTGGCCAATCGATGACTCAAATTCTCGTATGAACGGTCGGTCAAGTAAATCCTATCGTTTTGAGAGTTTACGAATTGCTCAATTGGAAAAATTTTCTCGTCAGAAAATACAATGTTCGGAAATTGACCGCTTTCGGCCAAACGAAGCAACTCCTTCGCTCTCTCAAGTCATCAAGTCAAGGCAAAAGGTGGTCATATCGAGCAAAAGTGAATTGATTCTGAATTTTGTATTATTTTTACACATTTTGTACTTTGAATTAAGTAAAAGTAATTTTCCAAACTGAATTTATGGCCTTTTTAATTGGTTACACTTCGAGTGCCGGACCCTGTATGCATACGTTTCCATCTAATTCAGTTCACGACTGTTCGTCGCCAGTCTCTCAAGGCACGAAATAGCCCAGCCCTGATGGTCTGCAGATTTTTTCTTCCGAAAACACTAAGGGCGCGTTGGTCCTAAACCAACAAAGCTCAGTTTTTGTAGCCATAGAGAACAACCGGTCCAATGAGCGTTTTGTAGATTATTAATGTCGTGCGGTGGCGTACTTTACTCGCTCAAAGGATTTTCCTGAGTACAGCCAGAAAGGCTGGGAGCGGAACATAAACGGATCTCAGGAACCACCAGAAGTACGCGGAGACTAAGTAAATATTGCAGAAAAACACACATCCAGCTCCTTCAACCATGCCTTTATCGATATTGTAGGAATAATTGAGTGCCTCCACCGACCCAGATCGTCATTATCCCAAGAAGCTTGCCAGCTGGCAAGTGTCCTTTGGTGGAATGCGCTACGGTACTCGTTGAAAGCAATCGGTCTCTCATAAATATCACCCTCAATAGCACCATTTTGGCTAAAATATCGGCTCTTTCATTGCCTGGAATGGAACAATGAGTCAGGACCCAGACTATAGTGATTTGATAATTATTATTTAATATGTCTTTCAGGCACTGTTTTATTTTGCTCAAGAAAAACGGTATATTTTTGCCACCCGCGTTGATTTCAATTCCTATCTGTAAACAGAAAATAATGATTTGGAGATAATGTGACCATTACACTCAAGCTATAATGCTCTGCTATGTAAACAGATGAAGGTTCCTGAAGCCTAAATGAGACCGAAGCATTATTGTTGAACATACCCAGTAGTCTCTTAAATTCGTGATCCTTTCGTGCAAAACATTTTCTCAGAGTCAATATCTTTGAACTTACTTGAAAATATTTTAGGGATTTCCATCGGGCGCAAGATAAACTCATCAATATTCCATCACTGAAAGTATCGTTGTCTGATACAATTTTATTAGATCTTCCGGATGAACACTCCACCAAGATCCTGTTATTGTTCGTAAAAACTATAGAGGAGAGGACTGAGGCATGAGCCTTGCGGGAGACCCATGTAGATATTGCTGGATTTTACCAAATCGCCATGTGAAAAACACATGTGCTTCTCTGACAAAAGGTTGTGCAAATAATTATTTATAATCACTGGAAGTCCATGTTAGTGGAGCTTTCTGAAAGAACATCAATGAAAACTGAGTCAAATTCTCCTTGAATGTCTAAAACTACAAATGACATTTGTTGTTTTTTAGTGATGGCAATTTTTATGTCAGACGAAAGCAATGCAAGGCAATCTTTCGTTCCTTCATTTCTACGGAAATCAAACTGAGTATCTGACAACAAACTGTTCGTCTCGACCCAAGTGTCGAGCCGTCGAAGGTTGGACAGATTCTTTACCAAGTTGAATTTAATTCTATCCAACCCAGGAGCGTTATTGTTACAAGAAAAGAGTACTATAGAAATTTCCATTATTGAAAAGGGGCTATCAATGGGACCATTATTTGCAGTAGATTCCCAAAATCAACGTCAGGCTAAACTTTCCTAGCAAAGTCAAATATCCATCGGTTCGAATATTCCTCACTCTCATTTCCTACGTTACGATTCTTCATTCGTCTGGCCGTGTTCCAAAGAGTGCTCATTGAGGTTTCTCTTGACAAACCTTCCACAAAATGTCAATAGCTACATTTATTGACCCGAAGTATGTTCTTGTACTTGGTTGCCATAACCAAGATTTTTTTTAAATTCTAAGGAGTTCCTCCTCCTCGTTTTAAAAACGTCTTGAAAGCATTTTGTTTCGCGTGTTTAGCATCTGAGCACCCACCAAGGGTTTCAAGGCCTTCTGTTAGTCGTTGGACCAAGAAATGTTTTGGTCTCCAGTATCAAACAAACGAGGGTGTCATATACTTCCAGCAGGGGGTGTTTTTCCATTGAATTTAAGACCCTTGAAATATTACTTTTCTATTAATCCAGTCAATATTTCTGCATTAACAATGCATTTCCTACTACTAATTGAAATCATTAAAATTTGAACCAATGTTTGATGTGAGCCATGTTTCGCATAAAGCAAATACATCAAATTTATTATTATGCAATAAAACCTTAAATGAATCAAATTTTGGCATGATGCTTCGACAATTCCACTGCAGGACAGTGATTGAATTATTTGCGGTGGATAATAACTGATAACTGCATCAATTAGTTTGTGAATTTGACAAACCAGGAGGCACAGTTTTTGATTATGACTAACACGGGATTTTTATTTGGATTGTGAAATTTTATATGTCTTTTTTTGGTAATTTGGGGGAGGACTTTTTTCTCTCAACTGGTCCTTGAGGAGTTACAAACGATGTTCCTTCACTATTTTCAACAGAGTCAGATTCCTCTGACTCTTGATTTGAAAAACCGTGCTTTTACACGAATCTTCATTTTGTCTTTGCGCAACTAATATGCAGCGCATGCTGAGAGATTATGAGGACTCTTTTTTTTACAATAAACACATTTTTCAATGTCTTTATCGTAAATATTATTCTTATGGGACCTTCATATCGTATACATTTAGGCTTACTACTACAATAAGTAGTTGTATGCCCGATTTTTGTAAAATCCATGCAATTCATATCCTGCGGAAGGAAAAGCCGAACAGGAAGACGAATTTCATCGATGTAGACCTGGCTAGGCAACACAGAACTTAATAGATGCTGAGAATGATTAATAGAATTGCTTGCTCTCGATTATCTTAACTCCCACAAGCATAGAGTTTTTGAAACGACTAACTCCATTTTTAGGTAAGTTAACGACTGTCAAACTTGCTTAAGGTACAACACCGTCAATTTCCAGATCCTTCGAGGAAATTAAAACTCGATATTCAAGAACGAATAATTCACAGGTTACTTATTCGTTAGCTTGTTTCAAATCGTTAACAACAACTCGAATTGTATCTCTATTAACTTTTGAGATTTCTATAACTTCAGAGAAATGTGATATCTCAATTTTTGTGTTTTGCATAAAATTAAATTAAATAAATATTAGGCTAGTATGCGGAATCGGATTCGGATGATCTTCCATGAGATCATCCATTACATTAACTGATTTTTGTTAAACTAGTAATATCAAAATGAAAACTTCTGAATAAAGCTTGCTTCAAATAGAATTGGAACAAAGACAATTGCCTGTATTTCAGTTATTTATTATTGTATTCAAGATCTTTTTTTATACAAATGTAGCGTTTTCTTCATACTTTTAAGAAAAAATACGGATAAAATTATTCGTCACGGTTTTGAAGGAATTCTCGAATTTTTCCTGTAACACGGCTCAGTAGGCGGCGCACACCTTCTTCGTCCATCGTTTTAGCTATCTTATTCCACCAGGTCGTCATCTGATTGATGTCTTTGACAACGTTTCCCTTTGCCTTGAGTCTCATCTTCATGATTGCCCAGTATTTCTCAATAGGGCGGAACTGGGGGCAGTTGAGTGGGTTAAGGTTTTTCGGAACAAACTGGACCCCTTTCTCTGCATACCATTCTTAAACGGCTTTGCTGTAATGACAGCTTGCCAAATCTGGCCAAAACATTACAGGATGGCCGTGGGATCGAATGAACGGATTTGGAGACACTCTTTTTGGTATAGTTCCGATGTCATTGTCTTATTTGTAACGAAAACTTTCGTTTTTTTGCCGCAGCTGCAAACGCCCGGCCAAATCATAAATTTTCTTGCAAATTTGTCGGCAAAAACAAATTTAAATTTAGCTGGAACATCCCCCCGAGCCGTTGCCAAGTAAAATTTTTGACCTGGGATTTGACCGAAGCCAGCCTTGACACAGGTTTCATCGTCCATCAGAAGACACCCGTTGAACTTGGTCAGCACCTGGTCATATAGTTTCCGAGCACGAATTTTGACCACACTATTCTGTTTCATGGTCCGATCTGGCTGTTTGCTAGCTCGATACGACTTGATTCCTTCCCGGAGTCGAGTCTCCTCACGGTACTATGGGCAGCACCGAATTTTCTGGCCAAATCACGGTCCGACAGATTAAGATGCCTCTTAATCGTCTTCAAAATCGTACCACGCAATTTCCGGTCGTCAGTTCGACTCCGACGATCGGCTTGAGGCTTCCAATTCGTCGTCAATGTTTTCTTATACCGTTTGATAACGCGCCATACGGTATTTCTGGGCAATTTCAGCTGTTTAGCTAGCCTAGATGCAGACCACAATGGATTTTCCAAATAACTGTGCACAATTTTTTTTCCTTCTTTCGGCTTCCATGTTGATTGTTTACAAAGTACAGTCGATTTTCGGAATGTCAAAAATCATACGTGAAGCTGACAAAATTCCCGACACGTGGGCGCCAAGAGCTTCCAAATCCGTCCACCAGGAGCGCCACAATATGAGCAAAAGTTTGTTCCAATTCTAAATGAAGCAAGCTTTAGTAAAATTTCGATGGTATTAAAAATAATAAAATTATATTAAGTCTACCTTGTCTGTCTCTGTCGTGAAGAACGACGTGAAGCTCACCGAACGATTTCCAATTGGCAGTTTTCTAGTATCGTTTTCTACTATCTCCGTTGCTCTACCGTCGTGGTCACCACTGAACTTGGTATGTGCTGCCTGTACCTGTTTGTAGGTACAGCGCTGTAGCTCTTGGTGGCGATTAAATGTGATGCTTGCTGTGCACCACCACACGATATGTGTCGTCTCTTTCGATCCACCGCACCGTACAGAATCTGATACCTATTGTATCAGCACTGAGTTGCATTAGCACCTCTGTGCCTTTGTACCCCTTCATCTTCGCACCTTTATGCGATGGCACCTCTTTGACTCTACACTGCTATGCGTTCGCACAGCAGTTGGTGTGTCTCTGCAAATCTGTACGTGTGAACGGGATGGCCTTCGTTGTAAGGTTTCCAGTCGGGAAACGCCCGAAATATTGACTTAGCAGCAGCCTTTCGATTAGCACCAACAAGTTATTTACCTGCAGCTCAGAATTGTCTCGGGAGAAGCCGTTAAACTCACGAGCCAGTATGTTCGAAACACAATCTCTTCGCTCGAATGCTTTTCACACACTTGACGATGATAAATTAATAATTGAAAATTCTAACTTCCTTAAATTCTAACATTAGCTTTAGAATTCTAGATAGTGTTACGGAATTATTTGCCTATTTTTCAAATTTAAATCCGTTGATCAGAGATTTTGAAAATTGCATTTTCAATGTCATCATGATCGGTGACATTGAAAAGGCAATTTGCAAAATCTTAGAACATTCAGTGTCTCGTACACAACCCTGTATTTTATTTATTTTCAGAATTTCAGATATATCATGACAATTTTGAAATTTTGAAGAGCGTGTTGTTTTTAATTTTTGTTTCCCCCATTTCTACCAATAAAGTGTAAATTTTATCGAGTTTCATAACATTTACCACTGTGACTCTTCATGCATTGTTTCATCAGCAACTTCTTCATGTTGATGAACTTCGGCAATGCAATTTTTGCAACACTTGTTAGAACAACCCATCTTATTATTTACAACAGAAAAAAATCCAACTAGTGGTGTGACAATGCCTTTCTTTTTCATCGACACAGCCTCATGAAAATATAATTTGCATTTTTATTAAGATGATTTCTGACACTAATTTGGGCTTATTTTTGACACGAATTTATTCAGATTGATTTGGGTAGTTTACAAAAAATATGCTTCAGCGTTCACAATTTCAATCTGAATTGATTATATGGATAGAGAAAAAAATATTTTGTCGATTGAGTTCCTTGTGCCTTGATTACGTGTCGAATGAGCCTAAAATTATTGATATCGGTTAGCAGCCATTTGAATTTCAAACCGGTTTAATGAACCAATAGTTGTACCAAATAAACCTATTTTTTGTATCGAGAAAATTAACCAGAAAAAAGTGCGTTTAGTTGGTTGTTGTTTACGTAACTTATACCATTATATCTCTGAAGCCAAAAATCACAGCCATTTGATTTGAATCAATAGTGACATTCAAAATAGTCCAAGTTTGTTAAAATCGGTTCTGCAGTCTATGAGAAAATTGAGCGGTAAAAATAACCCGTTTTGTCGGTTACGTAACTTATACTACTATATCTCCGGAACCCGAAGTTACAGCCATTTGAACTTCAAACTTGAACGATGGCTCAACAGTTGCTTTCAAACGAGCTTAAATTTGTCGAAATCGATTAAGCCATATTCGAAAAAATTGAGCGCGAAAGAATAACGCCTTTTGTCGCTTACGTCGCTTATACCATTATATCTACGGAACCAGAAGTCACAGTAACTTGATCTTCGAAGTTAATCAATGGTCCAATAATAGCTTTCAAACGAGCCTAAGTTTGTTGAAATCGGTTAATTTATGTTTTAGAAAAATGAGCGCAAATAAAACTACGCTTTTTGTCGGTTACGTCACTTATACCATTATGTATCCAAAACCAGAGGTCGTAGCTATTTTAGCTTCGAACTTGATCAATCGCCTAGTAGTAGCTTTCAAACGAGCCTAAGCTTGTTGAAATCGGTGCAGCCGTCCTCGAGAAAATTTGGCGCGAGAAAAATTCGTTGGAAGGTGCACACATACATACAAACATACACGCACATACATTTTCAGATCCCCTCGAGCTGAGTCGAATGGTGTATAACACTATGGGTCGCCGAGGCTTCTATTACCTTTCCATAAGGAAAGGATAAAATTCTACAACAATAACATACATATAATTCGAAGAAACCAAACAAAATCTTTACTATTCGATTGAAAATAGACAAATTATAAACTTTTTATATAGTTTCTTCTAGCAATCATTGAACTCGCAATGAATCGTTTTTAATTCATGGGAATTTATCATCGACTGAATTTATCATCACTTCGTTCGCACCGAGGACGTCGGCCCCATATCGAACCCTGACGCACCATGCCAACTCTCTCACACGGTACACGTTGCATGAAGTAGGCATACACAAAGAATCAAATGCTTTTGCATTTGGTTGCTGATTATGAAAACTAATAATTTGTACAAAATTTTAACATTTAAACGTAACAAACAAATTTTGGAAGAAAGTGCAGTAAAATTAAACATTTTAAAATTGTTGAAAAAACAAGTAGATCTTATAATAACTTTGTATTCAGGCTCTCTATATGGAAGGCGGTTAAATATATTTGTTCCTGTGATTCTCATGATCACATTTAATCAATTCACTGTACTAAATGTTTATTTTTTAAATACTCATTACTCATAAATGCCTACATTAATTTGTGCATTCTTTATTCCAGACTGCTGAAATGGAAGTAAAAAATCCTATGTTCTTGGATGATACAACACTGACACCACGAAGCTCGCATACTCCGGATTCAAAAGTGCTACCGAAAGCATCAGCTGGCACTGAAAAATCACTTCCAGGCGGCAAGCATACGATACAGTGAATATATAGAAAATCAGGAGTACAAGATTTTTTCTAATTCATAAAGATTATTGGTCTAGACTGGATAGGTCAAAAGTATAGTTATATTCAGTAAGAAAAAGTTATACCAAATAAGATCAAAACGAAGGATTTCAAAGAAAATTTCCTTTCAGCATGGTTTATATTGAATTGTATTGAATGATTGATTTCTTTTATAATCAACATCATTGATCGGCCCATTACCGCATAAGTCTGCACGAACTTAAGGAATCACTCTATGAAACTGTTTTGAATTATTATATTTTTCACTGCATCTGTCGATAGATGAGTTATATGAAAACATAACTGCAGAGTTCCAGCCACGCCTTTGAAACGCCTAAATTTCATAGCGAGTTTTCTCTAAATCACATTTTGAGTCCGTTCACACTATTAAATAAAAATACTGAACCTATCGACACGAATCTATACTCATTTTGTAAAATATTAAATGTAGGAATGTATAACCCACTAAATTGTAAAACAACTAAATTGTATAAAAAAATTTCTTGCTAGTTTTTTGATGAAAAGAACTCAAAAGTCCAAAACAGAGAACTGAACATTTTCTTTCGCGTTTCATAGAGTGCCTCCCTTAAACAAAACACCACACTTTGAACCGAATAAATAATGGGTGTTTGCCCCAGACATACTTCAGTAGTTACCCTCACTAACAAGTGAACTATAATCGGTGTTCCTATATGGTGTCAGTTCTTTAAAAAAGTATCAGGTTTGAGGATATGAATGATTTTTTAACGTGCCTGAGCTGTAGGTGTCGGAAAATAAAAATCATGATATTCTTTATGTAACCTTGCTAAGATTTTGGAAGAACTTCAAACATCGTTTTACGGTATATCTAACATCGTCTTCTGCATCCTACTCGTCGAGAATTTTTGAAATCGGAACAATTATGTGACGCCCCATCCTTCCTTCACGAACTAGAGGCAGAATTCGAAAACGATTAATTTTCTAAAAACCTGTTTCAATCCATGGTGTAATGATGCCTTTTTCATATCAATTATATTCTCATTTTAAATACTGTGGTATTCTATTCAAAATGTATCTCTTCGATTCTTGAAAGAAACCAGAGATTGTTTGTACATTGACTGGTATAAACTACAGAATGAAACAGTTTTTTGATCGGTTAGGCAATCCACGAGAAAACGAAGTGAGTTCCACTATTGTAGGTACTTCCGGCACCGGAACCCGAGAACCGGTGTAATCGATGTCGGTTCGTATGGCCACCAACTAACATGACGTACAAACTCTACTACTTTTTTTTAAAATTTTGAAAATTCTATACGATTTTGACATCGTACTCTAAAATAACAATATAAAATAACATAACCTTTTCAATTTGTAAACAGTTGGGTCAAGTTAATATGAATATCAGTTACGATTATCGTCGCACATATCAGTTCCGATTATCGTCGCAGAGCTAGTTTCCTTTCAAAAAAGATAGATCATCCAGCTGCTGGTCGTTTGCATAGGAGCAAAATACACCGAAAAATGGACAACATTGAAAAACGTTATGCAAAATCAAACTAATGGCTCCAAATGTTATCTAAAGAACTAGAAAGATTGTTTCTTTGCAAATCGGTATTTAAAACCACCATTGTAGTGAAAATCTAGGATAATTTTATTAGCTTTGTGCAATTTTCGTAGTGCAAAATTCGCCACATTGTTTAAAATCGTTTATATCTAAAATTCTTCAATATCTTAGAAAATTACACAATTTATCCCTTCTGAATGCCAGAAATTAATCCCATACAGTATTTTGATAGTTTCTTTCACTGAAATGTTCAAATCCACTTCCGGTGAGACGTATGTGCAGGCACGGTTCTCGACGAAAATTTGTGTATTTCTTGTTCGACAATAACATAATCGAACATAATATAACCTCAACGGGCGGGATAGATCTCTATAGGTCCCAGCCCTGTCAAGTTGACACACCAGCAAATAAAAAAAATTCGAATCCGATATGAAACAATCGACATCAAAATTCAACCAGTTGTAGTTTGTAGTAGAACCTCCCTCACTTTCCTGAGGAGCGCTGCGTACGTCGTCTTGTCGTTTGCCTCGACGATCAGTTCATCACCCTTTTTTTCTTTGCCTAGGGGGCAGGTCATTTTCTTTATTCGTGTGTTCCTTTCTCTTGTCTTCCTTTTTTTCTTCCTGCTTTTCTTCCTTTTTCTTTTCTTCCTTCTCCTTTTGCTTCTTTCCCTTCGCCTGCTGGCTATCCACAGTGCGCCATCCATCATTACTCCGATTGTTGGCGCGCTCTCGTTCGCTTCTTTGTTTCTTCGGGACTTCCTCATCTCCTGGCTTATCTCTGCCTCTTTTCTCCGAGCGAGCATTCGAAGAATCATCGACGTCTCTTTCGACCATGGCTCGTTGCTACTGCCGCTGCGTAGCTGCTGCAAAAGCGTGTTTAGTGGCAGGTAATTCGCTCTCTGCCTCATCCGTTCTCTGCGTCACGCTGTGCCATTCTTTCACAGCAGCTCCGAGAGCCCTCCGAATGTTCAACACCAAGTCCTTGATGTCCTTATGCACGTTGTGCTTTAACGGATTCGCCACCTTTCCGCTTGTTATTGGATTCCCCCTCCGGGCCGCTTCGTGTCGCTTCGTGATCTCTTGGTTGTCTATGAAACAGGGAGGCCAAGCTAGGGTTGAACACGTACCGTCATGGGTTTCGTGTCCAGATCCAGATCAGCGTAAGTCGGGAATGTTACATCCGAGCCTAGTACCCCTCAAAAATGACGGCCAGATGAAGAACGTTTCTTCTAGATCTGCTCTGTTTTAATGTGTAGGCTACATTCACCCCTATTCTGTTCGTCGATCGATTCGAAATATTCCGATCGAATGTGCAATTTCCGTTCTGCATTCCGTTCGAGTTGGGTATGAACTCAAATATCATTCGTTCGAGTTGTTAAATTTTCGAGCATTACTCGATCGACTTGCGTACGTATTACTTATGTTCAGTTTAGAATCGTTCTAATCTTTTTTTAATAACTATTTATTGGAATTTGAGTTAAAATTAAATTATTAAGATTTAAATTGGGTGTTCAGCCACAAGCGGTGACTTTGCAGCCCTATTATATATATGATTTGGTTATTACCATGAGGACATCATTTGCTTCCGCAATTCTGAGATTTTTGTGTAGGGAAAATTCTAAACCTACTTGTATTGTGTAATGGGGAAAAGGAACTTATATACTAACTTACTAACTAATACAGAGAGCGAATCGATTCAATTGAAGATTGCATCGATTTTTGTCGGAATTTGCTTGTAATATTATGTGACATTACATCTAATGGTTCTATATTTGTGAGTCTGTGTAACTCATTTGTACTAAACCAGGGAGGACGCTTCATAATTATTTTCAGAATTTTATTCTGAATCCTTTGAAGCATTTTCTTACTGGTGGAACAACAACTTGAACAAATTGGTACTGCATAAAGCATTTGTTTATAAATTAACAATTTGTTTTTTAGACAGAGCTTAGAATTTCTGTTTATAAGAGGATATAAACATTTAATATATTTATTACACTTTGCCTGGATTCCTTCAATGTGATCCTTGAAAGTGAGTTTTTTGTCATACGTTAAACCTAAGTATTTAGCTTGATCAGACCATGTCAATTCCAAGCCATTCAATTTGAGAATGTGATTATTGTTTGGTTTAAGAAAAGAAGCTCTTGGCTTATGAGGAAAGATAATTAATTGCGTTTTTGCTGCATTTGGTGTAATTTTCCATTTTGACAGATAATCACTGAAAATATTTAAACTTCTTTGTAGGCGACAGCAGATCACTCTTAGATTTCTACCTGTGACTAACAGATTTGTATCGTAACAGAATAGCGATTTCTGACAACCAACGGGTAGATTTGGAAGATCAGAAATGAAAATATTATACAAGATTGGAGCTACGCTCAAACCCTGCGGAACACCGGCTCGTACGGGTAGCAATTCAGATTTACAATTCTGATAGCTAACCTGAAGAGTACGATCAATTAAATAACTTTGAATCATTTTGATCAAATAAATAGTAAACTGGAAATCAGACATTTTTGCTATTAAACCTTTGTGCTAAACACTGTCGAATGCTTTTACTATGTCTAGAAGAGCAACTCCAGTGGATAACCCAGAAGATTTATTCGCTTTTATCATGTTCGTTAGTCTGACAAGTTGATGAGTAGTTGAATGTTCATGACGAAATCCAAACTGCTCTGGTAAAAAAATTGAATTCTCATTTATATGAGACATCATTCTCAACAAGATAATTTTTTTTTCAAAAAGTTTACGGATAGAAGAAAGTGAGCTAATTGATCGATAACTTGATGTTTCTGCTGGGTTTATCAGGTTTATCAGGTTTGAGGATAGGAATTACTTTAGCGTTTTTCCATCTTTTTGGGAAGTAAGCTAATGAAAAACACTTGTTGAAAATTTTAACCAGGAGTCTCAAGGCAACATTAGAAAGATTTTAATAAGAATATTAAAAATTCCATAATTACCAGGAGCCTTCATGTTTTTAAGTTTCCTGATAATTGATTTAATTTCATCAAAATTCGTCTCAATAATGTCATCGTGTGATAACACTTGGGTTGAAATATGATCATATTTCAGAGATACTTTATTTTCAATAGGACTCACAACGTTCAAATTAAAATTGTGGACACTCTCGAACTGCTGAGCAAGTTTTTGAGCTTTTTCGCCATTCGTAAGAAGTATTCGATTTACTTCCTTGAGAGCAGGAATTGGTTTCGGAGGTTTCTTAAGAACCTTAGAGAGTTTCCAGAAAGGTTTAGATTATGGTTTAATTTGTTCAACTTCTTTAGCGAAATTTTCATTTCGCAAAAGAGTAAATCTATGTTTTTTTTGTAAATCCTTAACTATGTTTTTCATAGCAGGATCACGAGAACGTTGATATTGTCGTCGACGAACATTCTTCAACCGAATGAGCAGTTGAAGATTATCATCGATGACAGGAGAATTTAATTTAGTTTGAGCTTTGGGAACTGAAAGATTTCTAGCTTCGATATTGTGATTTAATGATTCAAATTATCAATTGCTGTGTCGATGTCCGCAGATTTTTCTAAAATAGTTTCATGATCCACACGATTTTCAATGTGAGATCTGTAATCCAACCAATTAGCTCTATGATAGTTGAATATAGAACTAATTGGATTAATTATAGCTTCGTTGGAAAGTCTGAATGTTACAGGTAGATGATCTGAGTCAAAGTCAGTATGTGTAATTGGTTCATTACAAATGTGACTTTGATCCGTTAGAGCCAGATCAATTGTAGACGGGTTTTTCACGGAAGATAAACAAGTAGGATTACTGGGATGAAGAACTGTGAAGTAACCAGCTGAGAGTTGATTATGAAGTATTTTACCATTATTTTGCCTACAATTCCACTGGACATGCTTAGCATTTAAGTCCCCTATTACGAAAAATTTCGGTCGATCTCTTGTGAGTTTTTGCAAATCGCCTTTAAAGAAATTTAAAGCCGGTGCATTGGAATGCAAATATACTCCAGCGATGAAATAAATTCCATGAATGGTTTCAACTTCGATTCCCAAGCTTTCAACAACTTTAGTATTGAAAGAAGGTAAAATTCGATGTTTAATTTGCCGTTGGACAAAAATGGCAACTCCACCACCCATTCCAGTAAACCTGTCAAATCGATGAACCACATAATGTGGATTACTTTTCAATTTGACATTTGGTTTAAGAAAAGTTTCTGTCACAATGACAATATGAATTTTGTGAACTTCGAGAAAATTATGAAAATTCATCTTCACTCGATTTCAAAGATCGAGCATTCCAATTTAAATTATTCAAATAATTATTTAACATCACTGTTAAATTTTAAATTCATTATAATATTATTTGCAAATTGCCATCCGATTTGAAATGCTTCAAAAAGTGATGAAGTCGAATTCATTCCGATGATCATTTGAAAAAGTTGATCTTGTAGGTAGATCATTTTATTTTCAGTTATATCGCCTAAATCAACTTCATTTAAAGAAGAGAATGGCATTGAAGAAATATTCGTAGGTAGACTGCCATTAGAAGAAGATGATATGGCCGATCTACCTATTAATAAATTGTTTTCGTTAGAAGATGAACTGCAAGGCGGTCCTGTGTTTTGATTATTTACATTAGAAGAATTAAGTGGTAGATTTCTACCTGTTATACTAGCATAACTGGCATTAGAAGAAGATGATGACGAGGTCGATCTAGCTGTCAATAAATTGTTTTCATTAGAGGACGAATTGGAAGGCGTACCTGTTTTTTGTTTTAAATTCGAAGAAATAAGTGCCTTAGAAGAATTAGGCGTGACATTTGTAACGTTTTTTTATTTTCAGGTATGTTCTGTAAATTTACGGTCGTTGATTTGACTTGTTATCTAAACGAACGAGCGTTTAAATTTTTTTCCTTGACAGGACATTTCAAATAATTGGATTTATGATTTCCATTGCAATTTGAACATGAAAATTTATCAGTGATTTCATTCATTGGACAAACGTCTTTTGAATGGGATTTACCACAATTCAAACACCGTATATCCATATGACAATTTTTGGTTCCATGGCCGAAGCCTTGGCAACGACGACATTGCGTTAAGTTTGCAATACCATTATGCCATTTATAATGTTCCCAATGAATTTTAATGTGGGAAATGAAACGTACTTTTTCTAAAGTTTTCAAATTGTTTACATCACTTCGATTGAAGTGTATTAGGTAAAGTTCATGGGAAATTTCAGAGCGTGGTTTAGAAGTACCATTCGCTCTTTTTTCATAAGTATTACTTGGGAAGGGGCAAAACCAAGCAATTCCTTTAGTTCACTTTTAATTTCATCAGTACTTTGATCATTTGATAAGCCTTTCAAGACAGCCTTGAAGGGTCTGTCTGATTTTATATCATATGAATAAAATTTATGAAGTTTCTCGGACAAATATCGAATAAGACGTTCGTAATCTTCCAATCCATCAACCAAGACTCGACATTCTCCTCTTCGTCCAATTTGAAATGAGACTTTTACTTCCGGGAGAAAAGTAGAAAGCTCAATCCGGATTGCTATGTCTATGTCGCTACAATCGGATTCAGGAAGAATCTCGTAAATATTGTTAGACGGCATAGAATGAACGGATGGGAAATCCGTCCGTTGTCTTTTATTTTTACATTCAGATTCTATAAGATCATGAATGTTATTAGAAAAATGTTGAATAACAGATTGTGATTTATTCCGTATTGAATTATTTTTAGCCTTAGGCTTGTTGCCTTTCCGATTGGATGCAGGCATTTTTTGAAATGAATAAAATTTTAAATTTAATTAACTAGGCTAAATTAGTCTTCAATTAGACTCCTAGTTTGGAAAAGTCTTGATAAAGACTGATTTTGTAGTAGTCTTAATAAAGACTGATTAGTTCGAAAAATAGTTCTTTGATTAACTAACCTTAAAAAAGGCTGATTTATTTCTTAGTCACTCTTTGTATCACTTATTCACTCTAATATCACTCTTTGTATAGCCTTGAGAAAGGCTGACTAATTGTTAGTCTTTAAAAAAAATGTCAGTGATTCAGGTAGCATTGAAAAAGACTGAAGACTTGAATCAATGAAACTCTAGGTAGCCAGAAAAAATTTCCAGGAGCCGAGAGCTATACGCGTGCGGTGCGAACGACTGTTCAACATCGACTGAGAATCGTTCTAATTTGTTTATACAAGTGTGACGGTTTCGTTTAATAAGAAATTATTAATATAAATAATTGGAACGTTTAAGTATTGTTGACAGCTTTGACGGTTAGTGTTCGAAATTTCAAGTGTTCTCGAACGAGAGTCGATCGAATCATACAAGTCGAACGGAATAAAGAATGCAAAATTCGAACTCGAACGAAAGTGTAGATTCGTTCGTATCACAATTCCGTCGGATTGCAGAATCGGGGTGATTAGTTACTTACTAAACGAACCGACTTCTGGTATACTGATTCCTAGTTCCCGGTTCCAGAAGTACCGGAAATAGTTTTCAAAAATACTAAAAGAAAACTCACTTAATTTTCTCACTCTTTTGCTGTTCAATTTAATCCGGGTTCGACTTCCAGTTCCACAACTACAGGGCAAAATGTGTTTAATCATTTAATGCGTCAATGCTAAAAAAACATTATTTTTATCTTGATTAAAAAATTGTTTTTATCTTAATTGTTTTTATCTATTGTTTTGTAATATGAGAAAGGCATCATCACACCACTAGGTGGATTAAAAAAGGATTTTTCTTTAAGACTCACCTAGCAGTATCGGAAAAAACTACTTGTGCGTTTTTAAACAATGACTGTTTAACTGGGATTCTAAGTAAAACCTTGAGGATGTGGCTCTCATTGTATTCATTTTCGATGAAACGGATAAAGTAAGTGGATGACAGAAAACGATGCTTAAATTTTCAAAAGTTAAGATGGCGGATTTCGGTCTATCTATATTGTTTCAAAACGTTTTCAATATGGATAAGCTAGTGCTATGCCGAAACGCTTGGAGTTTAGTCCACTCTTTTATTATATAAACGTTGTCGAATCATTACGTAGTTGTATCAACTTATGAAAGAATTGGTGCTTTTTCCTTAAATACGTGTTTGATTTCGCTGAAACATGGTTAAGAGATTCAATAAATACCGTATGTGTGATAATGTTTGCATCATTAAACAATGTCAAAATATAAAAAAAATCTCGTAATTTTCTGGTTATTAGTTGTAGCATGAATCCATTTCTCACCAGGTAAGGGGTCAATGTTTGTTTGGGATTCGTTGTACTTGGGTGGCGTTTAGAATAGGCCTTGTACATGACGCTACTCTGAGCAATCCACATGTTACTGTCACCAGCTCTGAGTGCGGTTCGGAGCCCCATGTTGTTGAAATACAACATCGGGCTTAGAACAGGCTTTCACATGACGCGAGTTAACGGCAGAGATAGCCGATTTGGACGGCAACCACAATGCTAGATCAGTACCTCGTGCAGCGGAGTCGAGACCAACGTACACTCGAGACAGCAGTTGGAGCGGACAGTGTCCTGATGGGGAATTGAATTGTTATATTAATAGGTCTAACAAAGTTTAGTTCATAATTGACCACCGAAGTAACGTTTGCTTTGCGTTTCGCCTTCGACTCATCAGTGTTTAAAGTAGTTCAAATTTAGCTTCCATCTCCGTCTAGCAGCTCAATTTGAATCGCTAAGTAGACGCAAAGTTTACACTTTTCAAATATAACACTTCGGATATTACCGAGGCGCAATATCCTCTCTGATGGCAAAAATATCAGCTAAAGACAGAAATATTTTTCAACTCTTGATTTAGCTTGTGGTTTCCACCAGATAAAAATGAAATAGACTGACATAGAAATAACTGCCTTTACATTAATTATGGGAAAATTGAGTTCAGCCGAATGCCGTTCGGTCTTGAAAACGCGAATGGTCGATGATGTACTTCGTGACCAGCTCAGAAAAAACTTCTACGTTTACATGGACTATGTCATAATTCAGTAAAAAGCATTCAAGCAAAGAGGTTGTGTTTCTTTATTACTGGCTCGTGAGTTAACGGTCGCTACCCTAGACAAAGACATCTCTAGCCAAAGGCACAGAGGTGCTAAAGCTCAGAGGTGCTAGGGCACATCAGCGAAGAGCCGCAAATACATCCACCAGGTAACAGATTTTGTACACACAAACAATAATATTGTGCTTATAAAAATGACCAAATTTGATTTTAAGTCTTAAAAAAATTAATTTTACCAGAGAAACTTTTAAAATAAGTGGAAATATTTGCAGCTGAAAGTTTTTCTGATTTTGATACCATTGTATTCAAAAGTTGAAACTTTCGAAATAACAGTGAACAACCAATTGGTGCAGTGTATATTTACACAAAAGTGACTAAGTTCATTTAGGCGTTCGTTTCGAACAACTTATTCCCATACATTCCCTCTCAGCAGGCCGTTCAATTTTGTTGATTTTTGAGCGCTTGTTGAACGATATATTGCACGAAAGATTCGTTCAATTTGCTGGAACGGTTTGTTGTTGTTTTTTCTCTTGCAAAAATAGTGTGAAAATTAAGTGTTACCTTAACATAGATAGGAAATTTGTTGTTATTCTACGTGAAGTAGAAGTATTGTGCAGGTATGTATTGTTTGTTTAAACAAATAAGTGAGAAAAACTTCAGAAATTCTGCAGTATAACTAGTCCAACGGGGCTCCAACTCCTCATTTTAAAAATGGCTCAACAATGGACCTCTGTCTGCCGGGTTTGTTGAACGAAAAAAATGGCATTCGGTTCAACGGTCTGTTTCAAAATCGGCAAACGAAGGTCCCGTGTTGGCCTCCCGTTGAACGATTGATTGGACTTTCATTGGACCAATGATTCAACGTATTGGACCAATGAAGGACCAGCGTTGAACGTTTTTTTCTAAGTGGGTTATCAGATCCGAATGGATTCCGAATCGGCGAGAAATTTTCATTCGAAATTCCATGTGGAAATCATGTGGAATTCCGAATCAATTCCAACTCCAGTGCAACAACCGATTCCGAATGAATTTCGTCTACAACCGGATGATTCGGAAATCATTCAGAATTGATTTTGCACGTTTTCGTGCTGATTTTCGTTTTTTTTTTAAACGAAAACATTGTATATCTGAATTTACAAATTTAAATCTTCATGTTTTTCGGATATACAGAACTAGTAAATAACCAGTTCTTCTTAGAATCCCAACATAAACTGTTGAAATTCGCTGGAAATTAATAAACGGATACCTTAGTCAGCATCATTCCATTCCTCTAACTGGAGTGTAGTGAAATGGCTCAAGGCGCCTAAATTTTACGCAAATACATTCATAAAATGAGCGAATATTCAATGACATTTATAATGTCACTGTCAATCAGGTTGATCGAGCAGCCAACTCAGGCGAAAATTCTAGCACTGAACCGATCGAGCACTAAAAAATCATGCAGTCGAGTAAGAATTCATTGCTCATTCCCACCTAGAAAAAAACGTACAACGGTGGTCCTTCATTGGTCCAATACGTTGGATCATTGGTCCAATGAAAGTCCAATCAATCGTTCAACGGGAGGCCAACACTGGACCTTCGTTTGCCGATTTCGAAACAGATCGTTGAACCGAATGCCATTTTTTTCGTTCAACAAACCCTGCAGACAGAGGTCCATTGTTGAGCCATTTTTAACATGAGGAGTTGGAGCCCCGTTGGACTAGTTTTACTGCAGAATTTCTGAAGTTTTTTCCACTTATTTGTTTAAACTAACAATACATACCTGCACAATACTTCTACTTCACGTAGAATAATAACAAATTTTCTTTCTATATAAAGGTAACACTTAATTTTCACACTATTTTTTCAAGAGAAAAAACAACAACAAACCGTTCCAGCAAATTATTTCGTGCAATATGTCGTTCAACAAGCGCTCAAAAACCAACCAAATTGAACGGCCTGCTGAGAGGGTTCCGTCATTTCGATAATGCGGGTTGTTTTGATGTCAAACGATGAAAATTTTCTATACCCTGAAATGGGTTTGCGAGTACCGCACCTATGAAAATTCTCGTTTATATTTGAAATGCACAATGTGCAAAGGTCAGAAACTATTGCTGAATGAAGATATTTTCAGATGAGTGTATGTCAAAATAAGTCATTCAACATATTGAGCTATTTGTTTTATTTTTTAGACTCAGTCGAACGCAACAAGTGAGTATAGCTAAAAATAATTTACATCCAATCATCTGGATGTGGATCATCTCAAACGGCTTCGAAGATTGAGAAGGAGAGGTACTGCAGAGTGTGTTCGTACCTTAATTTTTCGCTTCGAATCGAAGCTCGGGAGATGACAAATCTCTTGGTTTGTTCTCTAGCAGCGACAGTGCTAGAAGAAAGACGACCAATTCTTCTTCTTTCGAAGGTTAATCCACTCCTGAACGCTCATTCATAGTGCTAGAGATTGCGATCCTATCGGTGGGGTAAGAATCCAATCTCCGATTTCCATTTCTCCGATCAATATATGCACCCGATTAACTGGAAACTCCGGAAAAAACTCTGCCCCATCTAAAACCAAAAACTGTGCCTTCTGATTTGTCAAAATTACAAACCAATCCTGGAACTAGTACAAAAAAGTACGGGTGTGTAATGTCAGAGACATAACTGGATGTCGTGAATACGAATAAAACTGAAACGATTTCTTAATACTTTCGAATTCGAAATGATAGCTGATCGATTGTGTGAATTGTGAAACTTTCCCCCTTTTCACTACTAGAATTTTAAAAGATTTTTGACGTCGATTATCTCATTTCGGATTTGCATAGGGTAACGACTCCCTATTTCATCTGAGTTCCTATTTCCATCTTATCCCTTCACCTCATTACTTTGAACATGAATAATATTTTACAACCTACCTGAAGCAAACTGTGAAATGTTTTAAAATGATTTTTCAAGCTATTGTCACACTTTCCTATTGAAAGAAATGGTTTTAAATTCTTCGGTGATCGTTTTTTTCATTTAAAATAAACTCACTTTTCAATTTAGGACACATTTTTGTCTCAAGATTTACAGTTCGTCATGTTTCTGATTATCTACTAATCGATTCGTCTCAAAACATGATCACTATTTCGCACAAATCCACTACCATTGAATGCTGGATAACTTCATAATTAGTAATGTTTACTTGCCACTTGTTTAATTAACGATTTAAAACTTCAAAAATTACCCGACAAGCAATAAAAGTCTTCAAAAATATGAGATTTTTCACTGAGTTTACTTGATTGCGCTTTGTTTTCATCTCATTTGGTTTCGCAAAGTTGCCAAGTTATCTCATAATGTTACAAAACAAAAATTGTTTTTCTTCTTCAAATTGTCATCAAAAAGTATGTTTTTGGGATCCGTGATATTAGTTTAATTATATTATTGATATTAATATTTCAATAAAACTGTTTCGATTTCGAATATTACCAGAAACAGCGTGTTAAATACTAATGAAATAATTATTGTATCAAATCTAGTAGCACTGGTTTCATTCTGCTATAAGTCAACATAACGATGTGAAGTGTGTGTGTTTCATCGGTTGTGCACAGAGATGCCATATATTTCCATGGAAAATATGTATTACTTTGCATAGAAAGTCTATATCTGTTCTATCTGTATATATATATATATATATATATATATATATATATATATATATATATATATATATATATATATATATATATATATATATATATATATATATATATATATATATATATATATATATATATATATATATATATATATATATATATATATATATAAATGATTTCCACTTCAACATGTGATTTATGCGTTAAACTTTTATAAAATTACTGCAATCAAATACTAATAGATACTCAGAGAGAAAAGTAATTTTTCACTTCTCACTTTTTATGAACCTGTACAAATCTGTATTAAATTACTTTGATTTAAATCAGTATGCGAACGCAAAAATCTATACAATATCTATACAATATACAATACAATATTATCTGAATAAATGGCATATCTGGCTCTGCGCTTTGTTTTAAGAAGAGCTAATGCCAAAATGGTACCAATTACTTTTTTGATTTTATTTAAAGTTCACCAAATAAACTTTACAGTGAAATTTTAAGTTTATAGCGAAAGGTAACGGAAACGAGAGAAAAATTTTTAAACGTTGAAATGATTTCAAACTGGTTCTAAAAATATCGTATGTTGTCTCATAGTTAACATTAGGCCGTTTTTAAGAAGAATTCTGACATTTTGAACCTTACACGCTTAGAAAAAGTTACTCAAAGTTTGAGTACTAGTTACTCATTTTCAAATGATACATGGAAACGTCAAAAATTGAGTAGTTATCATCAATGATATTGAGTAACTCCTACTCTAAATTTGAGTTTAACGCAATAACTCGTTTTTTTGTTACTATTCGCAAGATCAGTCTAAAAGTTGTAATAACCATTTGTAGCAACAGGTTGTATATTTTGTTAGTGAGATCGCGTATTTCGAGGGTGAGTCACTCAACACAAACGGTGTTGTGTCTGCAAAAACCGGAATGATAAACTCCGTGTTGTCGACGACACGACCTGCCACTCGACTATCAAAACTGTATCGCAAATTTAACTACCCCTCAGTAACTGGTAATGTCAAAACGGATTTGCTTGAAAAAATGTTGGAACTGGCAACACAAGTTGATAAGTTATTGATTTTGAAAAACAGTTACCAGTAGCCTTGGTAACTACATATGGAATGTAAACAAAAACAAGAGATTCTCACTTGAAACGAAACCAGTTGGCGCGCTGGCAGGTATTAAATGCATTCTTTCAAAGAGTTTTGAGTCATTTTTGCTCATTTGTTTTAATTTGTATCTTTTTATAGCCAGTCAGATACCTCTAGCTTCGGCTATCAGTTCGATGTTTCTTTCCATGATCTTCACAATATCAACATCGTCAGGGAAGCCAAAGAGCTGTACGTACTTTCGGAAGATCGTGTTGATCCTCGCTCTTCGAAGCAATATTGAACAAGAGACAAAAGAATCCAAAACCTTGCCGTAGCCCTCTCTGAGACTTGAGACGACTCGAGAGCGTCCCAGATACTTGGACGTAGCACATTACTCTATCCATCGTTGCCTCGAAGAATCACGTCAAATTATACGGAAATCCGCATTCGTGCATAATCTGCCATAGCGATTGTGTCGTATGCCGCTTTGAAATCAATGGCGCGTTATATTCTCGACACTTCTGGAGTACTTGTCTCATAACGAATATGTAATTCGTAGTGGCGTACCGTACCGGCAACGCAAATTATTCACCACCAAAAATTTGATTTCGGTTGTTTAAGGCAATAAAAAACTTCTCTTGTGTTATCTTCAGAGGGAATATATTCATATAACTAAGCATTGATCACTTTCATAACGTCCCCAGAATTACATTCCTCGTTTAAAGTTTTGCTCGAGCTTCCTGGTTTAAAACTAGTCCACCAAGCCGATTGAATGTAGACTTTTTGATAACTCGCTCCAGGCGACCATAGTGTTTCTATAAACTTGGTGGACATATCAGCATTGTTTAAGGTTGTCAAAAATTTTGAACGTGCTGTTCAACGTCACTAGTTTGTAATTACCCTTGCTGGATTAAACTTTGAAGTGCCAGCGTTTGACAAATTTTATATACGATTCAGCCCTCGAATGAATTATTGTTATTCCACCAATGAGAGCATCAATGTCTCTCGCATTCAGTTTATCAACCGATCCACCACCTGATGTGTTCCCTGATCGTGCATTCCAATTAAAGGAAAAATTTTGAAGAATCATTCTACCGATGCCAAATTATCTTTTTTGATTGCATCTTCAAACTTTCGACAAACGACGTTGCGGATCTGTGTTGTTGCTTGTTCTAGCGTAAAAACAGCTTTTCGAACGGAAGCTATCGATCCAGACACGTCATCAGTAATTTTTTGTAAAAGATTCTTAATAATGAAATGTGGAATTATTCCACAACTATTTCAAACTGTTTGTTTATTTATTCTGGTGCTCCTTGGTAACTAGTTCATAGCAACTTAAACAGTGTTGCTCGAATAGTTAGTTTTTGTCATTTTCAAGGGGTCGCTATATTTATGGTAACTGGCGGTAAATCGCACACGAACACTTTTTATTCCGATTTTTCTTCGGAGTGTCTGGTCGTGTCGTCGGTGTTGTGCTTTAGAATGAAACCGAATATGCTCAAATGTCATTTATGAGGAATAAGTGTATGATTGGTGCCTGAGCAAATTTGCTTTCACCACTTGATATAGCATTGAGTTCAATTACCTAATATTTTAATACAATACACTCAGAAAATGAGCAATGTTTTGCAAATTTGGTATATGTGAAATAAAATTTCACTCAAAATTTGAGTGATAGTTACTCTATTTTTGGTACATGTGCAAATAAAGTATTACTCAGTAAATGAGTAGATTTTAACCAAATATCGTTTCCAGTGGAAGAACTCAAATTTGAGTAACTTCGGAGTTACTCTAAATTAGAGTTGTTCCACTTTTTCTGTAGATGAGTGAGATCTTACTCATTTTTGAGTAACTATTTTTAAGCGTGTAGAGTGTACCCGCATAGCGTTTTGGCTACCTGGGCAGCCATGGTCACCAGACGGCTACCAAAATTGATTCAGTGACGGTTGTCAAATCCAATGTGACAAAACATAGTCTCCTGTATCTAAGTTAGCCGAGCGTTTTCATCTTCTCAACTTCGCTGAAAATGTCAAAGATTTCAATATGGAAAAATCCTGGTGGATGCGGTTGTATCGTTTGAGTTGTATATCTGGCAGCGGTGAGGCAGTCGGTCACCAGAATGTCTGCCAGCCATATTTTTCCAGCTGGCAGCGTTTAGTCAGTCATCTGGGTGCCATGCGTATGTGGGAAATAGTGAAATATTTTGTTTTGATTGCTGTCGCCATTGCTAATTTATAGGATGAATAAAGGATCAACGATAGGATGGATAAAAATCCATTGAGATGATATTAGGAACAGAGTAGTGAGCACATCATAAGTGATTTTAGCTGTTTCATGAATATTAGTTAAATTTTCAACAAATGTGAATCAATTCTTAACGTGGAGCAAGGCGAATGAAGCAGTAATATGAAATAGTTATAGTGATTTTAGTGGCTAAATCTGGGTTGGAAGGCGACGTCCTTACAAATGAGATGAAATAGGGAGCCCTTACCCTATTTCATTAAAAGAAACTATCAAGATGCTGTACAGGATTCATTTCTGCCTTTTAGAAAGACCAAATTGTGAAATTCTCTACGATATTTAGCACTTTTTGGAACATTTTTCTCGAACGATTTTCGCACAGCGTCACTGTCACTAAACTCTCTCCCCAATGCAAACGACCAGCAGCTCTGTTGTATAATGCAATTGCTCTTGATTGAGTTGAAACTAGCTTTGCGTACAAACCGCAACACATCCATTCGCAGTGCCAAATAATGCGAAACTGGTTTAATGCGTCTTCGCGCCTTGACGACCGGAAGACAAATGAGAACTACGACCTGAGCGTTTGAGGTTTTTAACCACGCAGAAGGAGCGCTCTTCGATGCCGCTGTTTGAATGCGTCTTCTCGCCCCGACGTCTGCTTCCATCCAACGCACAAGAAGAAATGATCGATTTTCGACCACGGTTCCCCTTTAATAACGTTTAGTTGAAGATATGTTCCTGACTACCTCAAAATCGTCGTCCTTGCGCGAAAAACCCAAGCGAAAGTAAAAAATTTTCCGTGTTGCTTTCAAATTTTGAGAAAACTGAGTTGTTTGTGGTTATCTCACACTGTTCAAAATATTATTCTAAATTCCTGATCATATTTTTGATGAAATAGTGAAAGAATTATGTTGCTACCATTAATACTAGTCGAGATATTCACGATTCAGATCTGCCCATTCTTCCATATGGGTAATTTTAAAAAGGCCCATAGTAAAGTAAGTCGTATTCACGACAAAAGATAATAATCCAGTGGGTTCAATTTTACAGCCATCAACAGTGCTACATCCAATTGTAAACTGAATTTTCATAGCATTCAATATTTATGAACCTTTAAAGATCTTAATAACGGCATTCTAGGCATAACTAGAACTTTTTTGAAGCAGTCATAAGCTCAGTGGCCAATTCTCTCGGGATTTGTATCATTTGATGGGTAATTTATCATCCGTCGCAAATAATTCATTCACTGTTCTGCAGGAGAATTGGAAAATATTGTCCTGCATCAGAAAATTGTTCAAAAAAAAATGTTGTTCGCTGTCTCGGCATTTGGGTCGAGTCGAACGGTTTGCTGTCAAATACTCAGTTTGGCTTCCGTAGAAATAAAGGGACGAATGATTGCCTTGCAATGCTTTCGTTTGACATCTAAATTGCTTTCAAATGGCATCTAACATATATTTTTGAACATACAAAGAGCATATGATTAAGTTTCCGTTGAACGTTTTTTTCTAAGAGGATATCGTATTCTCCGCAGAGAAAACAGAGCTGGTCATCTTTTCATTAAAGCATGATCCCGCACAGCTTCAGCTTCATATGATGGGAAGAATGATCGCACAAGTAATTTGGGTGTGGTTTGATTCCAAATGCACGTGTGACACATTAGATAACTTACAACGATATTCAAAGAGTATACTTTCTTCGAACAATAACAGGATATTGGTGGGGTGCTCATCCGGAAGATCTAATAAAATTGCATCAAGCAACAATACTTTCAGTTATGGAATATTAATGAGTTTACTTTCGTTCCGCTGCAAACTTTCATGTTATCAAATTGGAACAAATTCAGTATCGTTGTTTGCGAATTGCCCTAGGTTGCATGAATCCGACAAATACAATGATTCTTAAAGCTCTGGCAGGAGTTCTTCCTTTGAAAGATTGCTTTTGGGAGCTCTCATTACCCCTGCTAATAAGGTGTGAGGTGGTGAATCCCTTGGTTATTCCATCCATCCATCCATCCATCTAACAGCTATAGGCCTGGGGTGTTCTTTGCTGTATCAAGCATACGTCTCCACATAACTCGGTCCATGGCTGCTCGTCGCCAGCCACTCAAGGCACAGATGCTTCTGAGATCACCCTCCACTTGATCGATTCACCTTGCTCGGTGCGCTCCTCTTCTTCTTGTAACAGTCGGATTAGATTCAAGAACCATCTTCACTGGGCTGTCGCCCGACATCCTCATGACATGCCCAGCCCATCGTAGACGTCCGATTTTAGCTGTCCGTACAATGGGTTCTCCTAGCAGCTGTTGCAATTCGTGATTCATACGCCGTCTCCACGTTCCGTCTACCATCTGCACTCCGCCATAGATGGTCCTCAGTACTTTTCTTTCGAAAACACTGAGGGCGCGTTGGTCCTCTGCCAACATAGTCCAGGTCTCGTGGCCATAGAGAACAACCGGTCTAATGAGTGTTTTGCAGATGGTCAATTTCGTGCGGGGGCGTCCAAAGTACGAACGATTGCCAAAATACGTCTCTGTATTTCTCTTCTGGTATCATTGTCGGCGGTCACCAGTGAGCCCAAATACACGAACTAGTCAACCACCTCGATATCGTCAGCGTCTATCAATATTCGTGTTGGGAGGTATAGTATTTCTTTTCTAGAGCCTCTTCCTCTCATGTATTTTGTTTTCGATGCATTCATGGCCGATGTAGGTTTCCATCATCTTCTCAAGGTTACGTGTCACAATATCAATATCGTCAGTGAAGCCAAAAACTTGTACGGACTTTCGGAAGATCGTGCCACTCGTGTCGATCCTCGCTCTTCGAATCACACCTTCCAGGGAAATATTGAACAAGATACAGGAAAGTCCATCACCTTGACGTAGTCCTCTGCGAGATTCGAAGGGACTCGAGAGCGTCCCAGATACTCGGACGTAGCACATCACTCTATCCATCGTTGCTTTGACCAATCGCATCAGTTTATCCGTGAAACCGAATTCGTGCATTATCTGCCATAGCTGTTCTCGATCGATTGTGTCGTATGCCGCTTTGAAGTCAATGAATAGGTGATGCGTGGGTACGTTGTATTCACGACATTTCTGGAGTACTTGTCTTATCGCGAATATGTGATCCGTAGTGGCGCGGGCTCCAGTAAATCCCGCTTGGTACGGCCCTACGAATTCCTTAGTTATTGGTGATAGACGACGATAAAGGATTTGGGAGAGTACCTTGTAGGCGGCGTTCAGCAATGTGATTGCACGGTAATTGCAACAGTCGAGCTTATCGCCCTTTTTGTAGACGGGACATACCACTCCATCCATCCATTAATGCGGTAGAAACTCCTCCTCCCAAATCTTAGAAATCATCCAGTGCAGCGCTCTAGCCAGTGCCTCTCCTCCATGTTTGAGCAGCTCGCCTGGAAACTGGTCATTGCCCGCGGCTTTGTTGTTCCTCAGCTTGCCGATCTCCTCACTTATCTCCGACAGATCAGGGGCTGGGAATATGTCGTCGGCTGAGCGTGCACCCAGATTGATTCCTGTACCGTTCTCTGTATCTTGTGCTTTGCCATTAAGATGCTCGTCATAGTACTGCTTCCACCTGTCGATCACCTCACGTTCGTTCGTGAGAAGGTTACCACTGGTATCTCTGCACATTTCGGCTTGTGGCGTGTAGCCTTTACGTGAGCGGTTCACCTTTTCATAGAACTTCCGTGTGTCATTTGCGCGGTACAGCTGTTCCATCGCTTCGCGATCTTGGTCTTCCTGGTGGCGCTTTTTTCAACGGAAAACAGTGTTCTGTCTGTTCCGTGCCTGTCTGTATCGTTCCTCGATCGCCCTCGGGCGGTGTTGCAGCATCCTCGCCCTTGCTGCATTCTTCTCTTCGACCAACTGCTGACATTCGCCGTCAAACCAGTCATTTCCTCGATTCGATAACCTCGTACCTAAAACGGTTGTAGCAGTGCTACTCACGGCGGACCTTATGTTCCTCCAGCCGTCTTCAAGAGTCGCCGCGCCAAGCTGCTCTTCCGTTGGTAGCACTAACTCCAGTTGTTCCGCGTATTCCTCTGCAGTACGAATGCTACGTAGCTGCTTGAGATTGAGTCCCGGCGTTCCTGTGCGACGAGTATTGTGCACCATCGATAGTATTGAGCGCATACAAACCGCGACAAGGTAGTGGTCAGAATCAATGTAGGCACTGCGGTAAGTGCGGACATTGATGACGTCGGTGAAGAATCGCCCGTCGATGAGAACGTGGTCGATTTGATTTTCCGTATGTTGATCAGGTGATCTCCAGGTGGCTTTGTGGATATCTTTACGGGGGAAGAAGGTGCTTCGAACTACCATTCCTCGGGAGGCTGCAAAGTTTACGCATCGTTGATCGTTGTCGTTTGTTACCGCGTGTAGGCTCTCCAGGCCGATCACGGATCTGTACATTGCTTCCCGGCCTACCTGAGCATTCATGTCGCCGATGACGAGTTTTACATCCCGCCGTGGACAGCTGTCGTAGGTTTGTTCCAGCTGCACACATTATATCACTGATTGGCTGCCACCCAATCACGCGCTGGCGCATCTTGCCCAACACTACAAATCCAGTTCCGGCGTGGCTTCTGATCATCCACAGCACTTACCAACGGACATGATCATCGCGTCCAGATTTTTCAACAGTTTCAACAGTAACCTGCAAGAGTGAGATTATTAATGCGAAAGCTTAAAATTTCGAAACATGAGCGCTATCACAACTTTATTTTTCCGTAAACTGCAAGTGATTTTACTTACGATGAAACAATCAACATGTTCGGAAATTTATTTGGTGCAACGGAATCTACCATCAGTAAGCGCTATCGTTGTCTACAGCTTGTTAAAGGTCCCACCGAGAATTACGTATCGTATTTTTGCCGAATCAATAAAAGTTGTGTTGGCTTGAGCAAGATGACGGCAGAGCAGTTTAAATGTTTTTCAGTCACACTATTGAAAGAGATATTTTGTTACTTCAAGAGATCAACTGGCGGTGGTTAAGGTAGCGCTTCGCCGTGGTCACGGGAGTTCGCTGCCGATCCCGGGGTTTCACGCACTTTACCCAAAATTGTGAGAAAACGGGGAAGAAAACGGAAATTCCAAGAACATACGATTCTAGATAATTAATTTTTCTATCGATTCGTATATAAATTGTACTTGATAAACGTTTTTTTCGAAAGATTTCGTGCGAGTTATAAAAATAAATGAGTTTTTCCTTATTCTTTCGCAGCACAATGTCAACGCATGCATTGGGGTGTGCAAAATGCCACATGCGGTAGAGGCTAACAACATTTCTTTTGTTTTCGTTGTCCGTTCTCTCTGCGTAAACGTTGAATATAGATGAATAGAAAATGTAAGTAAGTGTTACTACTTAGTAAAATAATTTCTATTCATGTTTCAGTAGAACCAGAAATCAGTAATGATTTTCATCGCTACTAGCTTTGACGCTTTGTTGAAAACGTAGCACATCCCCACATATGCGAGTTGTTTATAGCGAGAAAAGAAAAAAAGAAAACAAAATGTTTAACAAAACTTGCACGAAATCTCACGAAAGAAAAGCTTTCTAAGTGATATTTTTCGCAAAATGCATAGTAAAATCATTTACTTACAATCGTATGTTTTTGATTTTTCGTGAATCGGAATTACCTCGAAGAACTTTTAAATAAACAAGGATTACTACCAAATCGCTGGTGGAGATACGTTGATGATATATTTTGCATCATCAAGCGTAACGATTTGGAAAATTTTTTGGATACAATCAACAATTTACATAGGAACATAAAATTCACCTGCGAGAGGGAGACAAACAACAGTTTACCTTTCTTAGATGTTCTCATTATACGGGAGGCGAAAACTTTATCTTTCGAAATATATAGGAAGCCAACCAATACAGAGCGAGTTATACCTAATATTTCTAACCATTCTCACCAACATAAAATGGCAGCATTTCACCATATGTTTCACAGAATGCTAACATTACCCCTCAGAGATGATGCGGTAGTGAAAGAGAAAAATTTTATCTTCGAAATTGGAAAGCTCAATGGATATCCGGAGCGCTCAATCCAAACAATCCTCGATAAGAAATTAAGATCATTGAAAAAATTATCCCTTACAACTTTGACCCCCCTATCAGAAACCTTGAAAAGAATATCGGTAGACTTCAACTCTAACATGGCATATCCACTTAAATCAAAATTAAAACCCTTTGGCTTGGATTTAGTGTTCAGTAGTACTAGCAACCAGTTGAAAACTTTACTAGGATCTACTAAAGATCCTACTGACAAATTGAAAAAATCGGGGGTATACAAAATTTCATGTTCTCATTGTGATAAATTATACATTGGACAAACAAAGAGATCATTAGATATCCGTTTCAAGGAACACATAGCGGAAATAGGGAAAGCATCCAAGGATCTGGAACGGGGTTTATCACACCATTTCAAGTCGAAAGTAGCTGAGCATGCCTTTTCCGAAAACCATGATTTCACTACAAATGACATAAAAATTTTAAGACAAATTTCCAACCCATGGAAATTAGATTCGGCAGAAAGTTTGGAAATTTTCAAACACAATTCCACTTCTTTACTAAACAGAGACCAAGGAAATAGGTCTTCCTGGCTCTTTAAGTTACTACCTACACACAGGAGACAGACAAACATAGAAAACACTTAATCTCTCCCTACCCTAAACAAATTAGATAATTTTTTCGAGGTGTTTATACCTGTTGTAGGAATCTACCTACTTCCGTTTCATATAAAAGGAACAACATTACAGCATTCTTTCAATAACTAAACAAAACTATCACACTGAAGATGAATATAAATTGTATTCGAAATGTGCATATGTGATGTGACGTTTATTATACAAGATTTATAGTGTCGTGAGATACATAGTGAATTTGTATAGTGACGTGATATACTTATAACAGAATTAAATGGTAATAATCAAAAATTTATCCTTGTAAAATCATTCTGTTCAAACACTCAAACGAAAAGTTAATGACAATGGCTACCAAGCCTAGTGAGTTAAATAGGTTTTTAAAGTTAAGAAAGAAAATTGCGGGATTATCGAAAGATATTGCATTTTTGAAAAGGTGCAAGAGCTTTGGAATTATTCCGACATGCTGTAAAATACGGGGTAGGAAATCTTTCTCTAATAACATTATGGGTAAAATTCAGAGGGAAATTTTAAAAGAAAATTTAAAAAAGTTGTATAGCATCCAAAGTGTAAAAACCTTGGAATGTTATAATCTCCATTTAAAACTAGCAAAACAATACCCCCATGGTTTCGAAATTTTTCTAGCCAAAGTAAAGTTCGCTGAGCACTGTGAATCAGAACGCAAACGAACTCTACTCAACAAAAAAATTGAAAATTTACTTTCCCAAAACCGTATGGTCCATCCTCCAAAACCTTCGGTACATTTTTCAGAAAACTTCCTAGTTAATCGTTCATCACAAAATTTCACACACGAACAAACAAATCTTCTCAACTTGGGGTTAAATTATGCCATTTCTTCCGAAGTTAATCTCGAACAGGTTATTATAGACGTTGAAACAGGTCTAGATAGCTGTAACCTTCCTTTTTCGAAAATAAATGACGCCAGGACTATTGTAGCTGAAGTCATTAAAAATACTCCATTAAGAAATGAACAAACCAAAAATGAAAGAGAGTTAGTTAAACAATTGCGGGAAAAGCCAGTTTTTTATGTTAAAGCTGACAAGGGAAACAAAGTTGTTATTATAGATAAGGATGATTATGACAGCATAATCATCCAAAAAATTAATGACGGACCATATAGGAAACAAAGATCCGACCCCCTTCCAGAAATTATCAAAAAAATAGATAAAACTCTCATAGAATGTAACCCTAACTTCGATATCAATCTCAGCCGCCTCAAAGTCCCTAACCCTTCATTACCAAAAATCAAAGGATTACCTAAAGTCCATAAACCTGGGAATGAAATAAGGGAAATCATCTCTTCAGTAGGAGCCCCTACCCAAAAAATCTCCAAATGGCTAGTGGAAGAATTCAAAAATATGCCGAAAAAGTTTTTTAGTAGATCCATTCCCAATACACAGGAATTCGCTACTCAACTTCTGAACTCAGGTGAAATCGAAGATGACGAAATAATGATATCCTTCGATGTAGCCTCCTTATTCCCAAGTGTCCCGGTGAAGGACTCAATCAATCTATTGGAAGATTGGTTAGTTAAACAAAAGAGTAGTAGTTTATGGAAATGCAAAGTAAGGTCTTACCTTACTCTAACCCGGCTTTGCATGGATGTAAATTATTTCAAATTCAGAGGGGAATGTTATAAACAATTACAAGGGGCCCCAATGGGTAATCCGCTCTCCCCATTTTTATGCGAATTATTTATGGCAAACCTCGAAGAACTTTTAAATAAACAAGGATTACTACCAAATCGCTGGTGGATATACGTTGATGATATATTTTGCATCATCAAGCGTAACGATTTGGAAAATTTTTTGGATACAATCAACAATTTACATAGGAACATAAAATTCACCTGCGAGAGGGAGACAAACAACAGTTTACCTTTCTTAGATGTTCTCATTATACGGGAGGCGAAAACTTTATCTTTCGAAATATATAGGAAGCCAACCAATACAGAGCGAGTTATACCTAATATTTCTAACCATTCTCACCAACATAAAATGGCAGCATTTCACCATATGTTTCACAGAATGCTAACATTACCCCTCAGAGATGATGCGGTAGTGAAAGAGAAAAATTTTATCTTCGAAATTGGAAAGCTCAATGGATATCCGGAGCGCTCAATCCAAACAATCCTCGATAAGAAATTAAGATCATTGAAAAAATTATCCCTTACAACTTTGACCCCCCTATCAGAAACCTTGAAAAGAATATCGGTAGACTTCAACTCTAACATGGCATATCCACTTAAATCAAAATTAAAACCCTTTGGCTTGGATTTAGTGTTCAGTAGTACTAGCAACCAGTTGAAAACTTTACTAGGATCTACTAAAGATCCTACTGACAAATTGAAAAAATCGGGGGTATACAAAATTTCATGTTCTCATTGTGATAAATTATACATTGGACAAACAAAGAGATCATTAGATATCCGTTTCAAGGAACACATAGCGGAAATAGGGAAAGCTTCCAAGGATCTGGAACGGGGTTTATCACACCATTTCAAGTCGAAAGTAGCTGAGCATGCCTTTTCCGAAAACCATGATTTCACTACAAATGACATAAAAATTTTAAGACAAATTTCCAACCCATGGAAATTAGATTCGGCAGAAAGTTTGGAAATTTTCAAACACAATTCCACTTCTTTACTAAACAGAGACCAAGGAAATAGGTCTTCCTGGCTCTTTAAGTTACTACCTACACACAGGGGACAGACAAACATAGAAAACACTTAATCTCTCCCTACCCTAAACAAATTAGATAATTTTTTCGAGGTGTTTATACCTGTTGTAGGAATCTACCTACTTCCGTTTCATATAAAAGGAACAACATTACAGCATTCTTTCAATAACTAAACAAAACTATCACACTGAAGATGAATATAAATTGTATTCGAAATGTGCATATGTGATGTGACGTTTATTATACAAGATTTATAGTGTCGTGAGATACATAGTGAATTTGTATAGTGACGTGATATACTTATAACAGAATTAAATGGTAATAATCAAAAATTTATCCTTGTAAAATCATTCTGTTCAAACACTCAAACGAAAAGTTAATGACAATGGCTACCAAGCCTAGTGAGTTAAATAGGTTTTTAAAGTTAAGAAAGAAAATTGCGGGATTATCGAAAGATATTGCATTTTTGAAAAGGTGCAAGAGCTTTGGAATTATTCCGACATGCTGTAAAATACGGGGTAGGAAATCTTTCTCTAATAACATTATGGGTAAAATTCAGAGGGAAATTTTAAAAGAAAATTTAAAAAAGTTGTATAGCATCCAAAGTGTAAAAACCTTGGAATGTTATAATCTCCATTTAAAACTAGCAAAACAATACCCCCATGGTTTCGAAATTTTTCTAGCCAAAGTAAAGTTCGCTGAGCACTGTGAATCAGAACGCAAACGAACTCTACTCAACAAAAAATTTGAAAATTTACTTTCCCAAAACCGTATGGTCCATCCTCCAAAACCTTCGGTACATTTTTCAGAAAACTTCCTAGTTAATCGTTCATCACAAAATTTCACACACGAACAAACAAATCTTCTCAACTTGGGGTTAAATTATGCCATTTCTTCCAAAGTTAATCTCGAACAGGTTATTATAGACGTTGAAACAGGTCTAGATAGCTGTAACCTTCCTTTTTCGAAAATAAATGACGCCAGGACTATTGTAGCTGAAGTCATTAAAAATACTCCATTAAGAAATGAACAAACCAAAAATGAAAGAGAGTTAGTTAAACAATTGCGGGAAAAGCCAGTTTTTTATGTTAAAGCTGACAAGGGAAACAAAGTTGTTATTATAGATAAGGATGATTATGACAGCATAATCATCCAAAAAATTAATGACGGACCATATAGGAAACAAAGATCCGACCCCCTTTCAGAAATTATCAAAAAAATAGATAAAACTCTCATAGAATGTAACCCTAACTTCGATATCAATCTCAGCCGCCTCAAAGTCCCTAACCCTTCATTACCAAAAATCAAAGGATTACCTAAAGTCCATAAACCTGGGAATGAAATAAGGGAAATCATCTCTTCAGTAGGAGCCCCTACCCAAAAAATCTCCAAATGGCTAGTGGAAGAATTCAAAAATATGCCGAAAAAGTTTTTTAGTAGATCCATTCCCAATACACAGGAATTCGCTACTCAACTTCTGAACTCAGGTGAAATCGAAGATGACGAAATAATGATATCCTTCGATGTAGCCTCCTTATTCCCAAGTGTCCCGGTGAAGGACTCAATCAATCTATTGGAAGATTGGTTAGTTAAACAAAAGAGTAGTAGTTTATGGAAATGCAAAGTAAGGTCTTACCTTACTCTAACCCGGCTTTGCATGGATGTAAATTATTTCAAATTCAGAGGGGAATGTTATAAACAATTACAAGGGGCCCCAATGGGTAATCCGCTCTCCCCATTTTTATGCGAATTATTTATGGCAAACCTCGAAGAACTTTTAAATAAACAAGGATTACTACCAAATCGCTGGTGGAGATACGTTGATGATATATTTTGCATCATCAAGCGTAACGATTTGGAAAATTTTTTGGATACAATCAACAATTTACATAGGAACATAAAATTCACCTGCGAGAGGGAGACAAACAACAGTTTACCTTTCTTAGATGTTCTCATTATACGGGAGGCGAAAACTTTATCTTTCGAAATATATAGGAAGCCAACCAATACAGAGCGAGTTATACCTAATATTTCTAACCATTCTCACCAACATAAAATGGCAGCATTTCACCATATGTTTCACAGAATGCTAACATTACCCCTCAGAGATGATGCGGTAGTGAAAGAGAAAAATTTTATCTTCGAAATTGGAAAGCTCAATGGATATCCGGAGCGCTCAATCCAAACAATCCTCGATAAGAAATTAAGATCATTGAAAAAATTATCCCTTACAACTTTGACCCCCCTATCAGAAACCTTGAAAAGAATATCGGTAGACTTCAACTCTAACATGGCATATCCACTTAAATCAAAATTAAAACCCTTTGGCTTGGATTTAGTGTTCAGTAGTACTAGCAACCAGTTGAAAACTTTACTAGGATCTACTAAAGATCCTACTGACAAATTGAAAAAATCGGGGGTATACAAAATTTCATGTTCTCATTGTGATAAATTATACATTGGACAAACAAAGAGATCATTAGATATCCGTTTCAAGGAACACATAGCGGAAATAGGGAAAGCATCCAAGGATCTGGAACGGGGTTTATCACACCATTTCAAGTCGAAAGTAGCTGAGCATGCCTTTTCCGAAAACCATGATTTCACTACAAATGACATAAAAATTTTAAGACAAATTTCCAACCCATGGAAATTAGATTCGGCAGAAAGTTTGGAAATTTTCAAACACAATTCCACTTCTTTACTAAACAGAGACCAAGGAAATAGGTCTTCCTGGCTCTTTAAGTTACTACCTACACACAGGGGACAGACAAACATAGAAAACACTTAATCTCTCCCTACCCTAAACAAATTAGATAATTTTTTCGAGGTGTTTATACCTGTTGTAGGAATCTACCTACTTCCGTTTCATATAAAAGGAACAACATTACAGCATTCTTTCAATAACTAAACAAAACTATCACACTGAAGATGAATATAAATTGTATTCGAAATGTGCATATGTGATGTGACGTTTATTATACAAGATTTATAGTGTCGTGAGATACATAGTGAATTTGTATAGTGACGTGATATACTTATAACAGAATTAAATGGTAATAATCAAAAATTTATCCTTGTAAAATCATTCTGTTCAAACACTCAAACGAAAAGTTAAGGAAATATATTCCAGGTGCAATCTAGCCGAATTGAAGTCGAGCAAAGAGATAGATCTAATGAACGTGGACGTGCAGTAGGTCTTGGGATCCGTGTCATGCTACCTATATTAAATACTGTCATTCGATAATTGTCGCAAATATGATCTATTAGGAATGATCTGTTATCATTGTAAATGGAACCCCACCTAATTCCGTGCGAATTGAAATCTTCCAGAATCAATTTTGGAGCAGGGAAGACTTCAACCGTTTCTTTAAGCTATTGTTGTCAAACTTGAGCTCTTGGAGGAATATATACCGAAGCTTTACAAATGTCTTTTATTGTAGTGTTTATTTGACAAACAACAACTATACTAGAAGTCGAATAAATGTTTAATAAATGGTGGATGATAAATTATCCGTCAAATGATACAAACCCTGAGATATTTGGCCATTGAGCTGATAACTGCTTCAAAAAAGTTCTAGCTATAGGAAGAAATGCTGTTATGAGGTTCTTTAGGGGCTCAGATATATTGAATGTTGCGAAAATCCATTCTACAATTTCCGAAAACTTCAGTAATCCTGATGGTGGCTGTAAAACGGATCCCAAAATTTCATATACCAATCGATTCAGCTCGACGAACTGAGCAAATGTCCGTGTGTGTGTATGTATGTGTGTGTCTGTATGTGTGTGTCTGTATGTGTGTTGTCAACTAAGAGGTCGAGATCTCAGAGATGGCTGAACCGATTTTGATCAAACTAGTCGCAAATGAAAGGTCTCCCCGTCACCCAGAACGCTATTGAATGGTTTTGAGATCGGATGTTTCCTTTTTGAGTTATACGAAGTTTTATGTCAAAATTTTCAGTTTTTTGACAGTATCTGTCACAGTCAAAATTTTCAGTTTTTTGACATTATCTGTCACAATTTACCTTGAAAACAAAATATATTTTCAGACTTAAATTCCGCACGGTAATACCTATCCAACAAGCCATAGATTGTTAAAATCCGTCCATTTTTAACGGAGATATCGAAATTTTTGTGTAAGCGACTTTTCCCCCTATTCCAGCAGTAGAAGTTTTGAGCGCTGTTTGGCAAAGAAATGCTTGGGAGCAACATAAAACACGATTTTTTATACTGTTACATACATTTGTTTCAAAGAACCCAAAAGACTATGTACAGCATGATATTTTTCCTCGGACCGATTTTAGCACGGTTCGTTTTTGGCAACATAATCGTTCGAATATGCCATATGTAAACCAGATAATGGCAGAATTTTCGAGTTGAAAGCAATTCCATAATTATATTGATTTAAACTACTTACAGCAATAAAACTGGAAGAACATAACAGCCATATACCATTCGAATCAGTTCGTCGAGATCAGCAAATGCGTGTGTGACAAATAATATCACTCAATTTTCTCGGAGATGACTCAACCGTTTTCTACAAACTCATATTCATTTGAAAAGTCGTATACTCTTAAACAAGGTTCCTGAATTATGTTTGATTCCGACCTCTGGTTCCGGAACTACAGGGTGATATGTTAAACGAAATTAAAACCATTTAACTCATTTTTCTCGTAGATGGCTGAACCGATCTAAGATTCAAATGATATCTAAGAATCATCTAAGATTCAAATGAAAAGTTTTAAGATTCTATAAAACATCTTGTTTTTCAGTCAGATCCAACTTCCGGTTTCGGAGATACAATGTGATTAGTATAAAAATATCTATTTCACATAAATTAATCAGGTTCATCGGGTTAGCAGATTTTTGGTTGTATTCAGTTTCCGTTTCGGAAGGCATCCAAAAATAAATCCAATTTTATCCAATTCTGACTTCCGATTCTGGAATTGTAGGATGATTAATTTTTAAAATTCAAAGCGATATAGAAGATGACAATCCCGAAAAGCAATTTATTCGTCATATGGCCATACGAATCGGTTTGGGTTATGCTGGTTCCTGAATACCGGCTCTGGAAGTACCTTAAATTACCCTAAACTCTAAAGTGGAAATTACTTCGACATATCATGGAATGTTTAATCGATTGTTACACTTTTAGATTCAAATTCGATCCGAATTGCAGTTTCGACATTACAGAGTAATGAGTGATTAATATATCAAATTACCGCTTAAAACGACGGACATTAGAATAATGTCATGAAAACTGAAACACCGAAGAATATTCATGCAAAAAACACATGCGGATTGATAAAAAAAAGGTATGATCTCACTGCTAGGTGCATTAAGCACGCTTTTGTTCTAGTTCCTGGATTGGTTTATGAATTTGACAAACCAGGAGGGACAATTTTTGGGTTTAAATTTGGCTTTTTAGATTTTACACGGGGATCTTTTTTTTGAAGGTGTAATTTCAGTGCCTTTTTTGGTAATTTGGGGAAGGACTTCTTCCTCTTAATAGGTCCTATAGTAGTAACAAACGATGTACCTTCACTATTTTCATCAGCCAAGTAGCCCTATTTACAATATCAGAATACCGATATACTGAAGAATCGTCCGTGTATGACTATTTCAATCGGTTCGAATGGGCTTTACAGCTGAGTCGCATTCCAGAAATCCAGTACGCTAATTATGCAAAAGTACATATAGGGCCTGAACTGAACAACGCATTCAAGTTCCTAATCACCCCGAACGATCCTGCAGATATTAACTACGGAGAGTTACGAGCCGTATCAACAGATTATTTCGACCGCACAAAAAAAACAAGTTTGTCAAAAGTATTAATTTTCGAAGCCTAGTACAACAAATGGACGAATCTATCGGCCAGCTCGCCCTACGATTAAAACAAGGAGCAGCACATTGCGAATACGGTGAATTCCTAGACAGGATGCTCATCGAATAGCTTCTCCACGGGCTTGCAGAACGAAATATTTGTGACGAAATCATCGCGAAAACCCCACCGACGTTCAAGGTCGCTTTCGACACTGCTCCTTGTCAGTTAGAGAAAACTAGATTAAATAGAACACGCGTTGCGTTTTATTGAAACATTCAACTATCATTTTAATGCTTGTTACTATATCCGTCGACTGGACGCGTTATCTCCGGCATGATAACATTCCCAAAATACTCCACGAAAACAGAAAAGTTGTGTCAGAAGTGGGATTGTTAAGAAACCTCCAACGGTACGAAAGTGAGGTTAGAACCAAAAAAAAACTATTTTAATCCACCTATTGGTGTAATGATGCTTTTCTCATATCAATCATACTATCATATAAAATACTGTGGTATTCTTCACAATAATTCTCTTCGAATCTTAAAAGAATAACCGAAATCGGTTTGTTTGACCGTCTACTGATAAAATCTATCAATTGGAGAAGATTTGAGGTCGATTTAGAAAACTTTTTACGTGATGGTATAAAATATTTAACACACTTTACCCTATATTTCCGGATCCGGAAGTCAGATCCGGATAAAACTCAGGAATTATGTATGGGATCACAGGACCTTTCATTTGAACCTAAGTTCGTGAAAATCGGTCGCGCCATCTATGAGAACACTTAGAACACATATTTTTCATTTTTTTTTCACATTTTACCAAATAACTCCGGAACCGGAAGTTGGATCCAAATCATATTCAGGAATTTTTTATTGGACCATGAGCCCTTTTATTTGAATCTAAGTTTATGAAAATTGGTTCTGTCATCTCTGAGAAAAGTTAGCGTACTTATTTTCACAGATTTTTGCATAATTCCGGAACCAAATAATATTCAGGATTCCAAATAATATTCAGGAATTCCAGTACGCTAATTATGCAAAAGTACATATAGGGCCTGAACTGAACAACGCATTAAAGTTCCTAATCACCCCGAACGATCCTGCAGATATTAACTGCGGAGAGTTACGAGCCGTATCAACAGATTATTTCGATAGCACAAAAACAAGTTTGTCGAAAGTATTAAGTTTCGAGGCCTAGTACAACAAAAGGACGAATCTATTAGCCAGCCCGTCCTATGATTGAAACAGGCAGCAGCACATTGCGAATACGACGAATTCCTAGACAGGATGTTCATTGAACAGTTTCTTCGCCGGCTTGAAGAACGAGATATTTGTAACGAAATCATCGCGAAAAATTCACAGACGTTCAAGGTCGCATTCGACATAGCTCGTACATTGGAAGCTACTCGTAACACGGCACGGGAAGTCAATACAGGAATACCTACAACTCACGAAGGCACCAACAAACTCGGATACGTTTCGTCTAAAACAAAGAATTCTGTACTACGTGCTTTACCACACCTGAAATCACATTTCCATCAGCATGACTCGTCCGATGAGACACATCGAACCAATAACTACCGCGACAGAGCATCAAACACGTGCAACGTATGCGGTGGTCAACATATGCAGTCAACATATGGAGCACCACGTGAAATAATTTCTGAATCTAAGTTGATCGTATCACCTGCCTAGGCCGAATTCCAGTAAACGTATCTGTCGGATCCGTTACGCGCAGGTTAAACATGTATTTCGAGTCAAGCGGATCGGATGCCCTCTTTGGAAGAGAATGGATAACTCAGTTTGCGGATCTGATTGATATGAACAAAATGTTTTCTTTAGACACGAATGTCAACACACCTTCATTTTCCGAGCTCTCGGCAAAACAACCTGTCTGAACTACTAGACAAATACAAAGAAATTTTCAGTGAAACTTAGTAAGGATTCTACACAAAAGTGGAACACTCGGAATGGACCTCTCCGACACATATCGTAGTGAAAAGTAACGGAAGCATTTGCATTACGGGCAATTTCAAACCCACTGTAAATCCTAATAATCATGTTATAGTTACGTGAAAAGTTATGTGAATATTTTCCACCCTACTTTTCACGTAGATTTTAATGGACTGACATTTAAAAACTGTTTAATGCATAATCCTGTAAAAGTTACGTGTTTCATAGGTAAAATGTAATGTACTACTCATATCACATTTACCTATCAGTTCATATCAAATTTAGATACCAGAGAATTATTATTTTATATATTGGTTAAAGTCAAAAGGGAGATTTCAGATTCTTATGTAAATCTAGGAAATGAAAAATAAAACATTTATTTCAGAAAATTAGCATAGAATTTTAATGGCTGAAAATAAAAAAGCAACTAATAACGTGGGATCTCGAATCGGCAAGCCTTCAGAAATCGTATTGTCACTGCCATCTAACCGAAGCCGAAGTCGAGATACGAGAACTCCCACAACACTACCGATGCAGGTTGAAGTCGCAATACATGGTTCCAGTGTCTCTAGCTTCATACCGATTTTGAACTCGTTTTTCGGTGGACCAACGACATGTTTGAAGCATTCGGAAGGAGTGGCAAACTTCCGAACTCACGCAGGCACTCGGTACAGTTAAACACATGGAAACTTTCATACTGGAATGGTCCGGTCGATGTAGTGAAAATTTGTAATTAAATAACATTTCTCGCAAATATTTACACTACTTACAATTTCAGAGCCACTGTTCGCCATTTTCAAAATCGAGTTTTTCACACTGGAAATTCACGTAGATTGTTTGACGTTTGGTCAATTCACGTAAACCTTATGTGATGACTCTATTCATTTTAGGGGATGTTCGTATAACATTCATTTTCGTCACGTAAAATATTCAATTTGACATTTGAAACCAATTTACGTGATTTTTTAAGTGAATCGAACTTGAATTTTTATTTGAGTGTAGAATGATAATTGATAATACTCTCAGCGAGTGCCGAATCATTCGAAATTACTCTTCAAAGTGAATGTTGATGGATGGCTTATTGGCCGTTATCAAAAAAAAAACGCTTACATTTTAGCTCAATTTTCAGAGAATGTTTCACTTGTTTTCAATCTCATTTGTAATAAATGTTTATAGTTGCAGCACTGTGTAATTAAAATCAGTATCAAGCCGTTTTTCTTTGTAGTGAATTAAAGTGTAACCAAAAAAGATTTGTTAAATTAGTGTAAACTCGAAAGTGTGTTTAGTTTTCCGAGAAGAATGAACTGTTGTGTTTCACACTGTGGTCGCACTAAGCCGTTTTATCCAAACTTGACTTTTTCCGGTTTCCAAAAGATCCGGTAATACCTCAACAATGGATTCGATTTTGCGTTCAACACAAGATATTTCGAGTTGGGTCATTAAAGCTTAATTAATTATCTTTACGTTTCTACTTAGACTCATCAGTGCAGAGTGCAAATTGAACTGCTTACTGCGAACTTAAACAGATCAATTTGCACCGCTAAGCAGACGTAAAGTTATTGCTATTTGCAACACACTTGTAATAAGCACCGACGTGCTGTCTTTCCTGACATGTCGAACGATAGTGGGTTGCAAATAGCAATTAGGTTTTTTATCGTGACGACACAAATGAACAAGTATTCATCCTTGACAGTTCAGCGGTACTATTTACAAACAAGCTTAAACAAATATCGAAGAGCACATCTAAAACAATCATCTTTACACTTTGCAACTAGTCACTTTTATTTAATAAATAATTAAAACGAACCGTATTCAATCGTGAACAAATGTTTAGAAACTTTATTTAGGCGATACGGACCGTAAATGGTCTGATCCAATTTGTCAATAAACAAACAAAAGAAATTTCTGTTTACAAACAGTACTGCTGGACTGTCAGTGTTCATCCGATTGAGGTTAGCAGTGACGGTAAAAAAACCTAATTAACGCTTAGGGGCTGTCCATAAAAGACGTCACGCCACAAGGTGGTGGGGCGTGTTTCACAAAACGTGACCTTTTGCGACAAGGGGAAGGGGGGAGGGTTGTTAGAATGTGACGTCCTACATTTTCAATGAGCGCATTTTTGAAATACCTAATTATAATACTGCTTTGTCCTATTTCCCTAAAAAAAGGCGGGTGAGTAATGTCAGAGACATAACTGGATGTCGTGAATACGAAAAAACTGACACGCTCCCATCACTTTTCCGAATATCAGTTAGTTGATTGATTGTATGAATTGTGCAAGCTTTCCTCTTTTTCACTAATAGAATTTGAAGCGATACACCTACATTAAAGTACAGATTAGTTACATTAAACAGCTACTATTCTACAACTATATATTCCAAACTTGAAACAATTCCTTTTTAATTTGCTAATATAGGAAGTTAGGTACGACAAATTTGTAGTTTATTTTTATTGAAGCTATGAAGTTCGAAGATATTTGATTCTTCTCGAAATTTCAGTACGAGACAATTGCAATGGCCTGGTCTGAAATGTATCTACGATCTTCGGTATGCAAGAGTGATTCTAATAATAATAATGATAGTAATAATAATAATACAGATTAACCTGTATATATGGCACCCCTGTTTCGCATGGCATATTTTCACACGACCCCATACTAGTATAAAGATGTGTTCAACATCATCACATTCGCTTTCGCATTGCCGTTCGTAATTGAATGTGTTAGGGACGGTACTAATCTGCTTTTCTACCTGTTTTCGGAGTCATCGTTCTGACGGTGTCTCGTACGTACAGAGTAGCTGCTTTAACTTAAATGACGCTATTTCTCACATCACATTTCCTTTTATACGTGCTAGTGGTAGCACGGTAGGACGTCCCCTTTGTTAGAATTCCTTTCCTATACGCAGAACGGGAAACAGCGGCAGCCAGTATTCGTCATCTAACACTCGATGTGGATAGACGAATAACCTACTACGACTAATTTCGATTTTGTTTTATTTTTTATTCGCAGTTGTCTACCTACCCAAGCTATGGGTAAAAACCGCCATAGATCCGAGAAGGATCCAAAGGATGCTAAGCGTCTGAAGCCAAGTGATGTACAGGTAAACGATCGTTTGCTGAGTAAAAACCAATATGCTGATCTGCCAGTTGATGTCGAAGAGGAACTGCAGAAGAAGGAAAAAATGCCGCCTTTCTACCTGAAGGGCTTCCCACCAACTCTACGCTCGGATTTCAACACACTGATCAGCAAAGGACTACAGGCAACAATCCGTTTATGTACTGAAGGCTACAAAATAACTGTTCCGGCTTTGAACCACTACAAAGGAGTGGAATGTTATCTGAAGCAGACAAAAGCGGAATACTTCACACACGATATTGCCGCCAACAAACCTATGAAGGTTGTACTTCGAGGACTACCCGACATGATGGAAGCCGAACTAAAGCAGGCACTGTCGGAGGCTTTAGCCTTTGATGGTGTTTAAAATGAAGCGACATAATACGGACAAAAAGTTTAGAGATCAACTGTACCTGATTCATCTGGAGAAGGGCTCCATCACCATGAGTCAACTGAAAACGATTAAATCGTTATTTCACATAATCATCGAATGTCAAAAATATAAACCGGTACATCGGGATGTCACACAGTGCACGAACTGTTTGAACTACGGACATGGAGCGAGGAATTGCCACATGAAAAGTCGGTGCGGGAAATGTGCCGAACCACACAATACCAACGATTGCTTACTAGATGACATCGCTGTAAAATGTGTGAACTGTGATGGCGACCATCCATCTACTAGTAAATCGTGTCCCAAACGTGCTGAGTGCACAAAAATTCGACAACAGGCGTCCCGCAAACAATCAACGCGCAAGAATGTTCCACAGAAGGATGAAATTAATTTCCCACGGATTCCACGGAGGGATATTCCGAATTTGCCGCCACTTCCTCGCAGCAATCCAAAAGATTCAGCCGCTGGATCACAAAAAGAATCTTCCTCAAAAATCCCTCCTGGATGGGGCAATAATCAACCACAACCAAAGGATGACTCTAGTGATTTATTTTCTGCTGAAAATGACTGATCGTCATTTTTGAAACAATGACAACAAAACTACGAAACTGCAGAACGCTTTTAGATCAAATTAACGCCTTAGGCAAATTCATCATCGAATATGCAATATAATGAGTTGGTTATATTAAATTGGAATGTTCACTCAGGAGCAAAACTGCAGAATTGTCCGACTTTCTTCAAGAGAAGAATGCCGATATTGCTATTTTAACTGAAACTCATCTTAAACCTGAAATTTCTATTTTTATTTCCAATTACAGGATTCACAGGCTCGACAGGGGAACTACCAGAGGAGGGCGAGTTGCCATTGCCATTAAACGATCCATTCAGCACAGGCTTCTGTCAGCCTTTAAATTGCAACTCATAGAAGCCATCGGAATTGAGATTACAACGACGATGGGACCCATCATCATCATTGCAGCGTACTGCCCCAAACAAACCAATCTTCGAGATGGTACGTGTGCATCATTGAAGCGAGATCTGGCTATGCTCACTCGACGACAGAACAAATTCATCATTGCTGAACGCACGGCATGAGCTGTGGGGAAACAGAAGACAGAATCGAAACGGATTCGTACTTGCCGAAGATTACGAAGCTGGACAATACAACATCCTCGCTCCGGATCAACCAACGCGACTTTCCAGATCGGGAGTTCATTCCATTTTGGATATATTCATCAGCAACATCGCCATAGACAGCTCTCCGGTTGTCTTCAACGAACTCTCTTCCGACCACTTTCCAGTAATATTGACGTTGGGATCTTCACCAGACACAGTGCCTTTTCAACCACGGAGGAACTATTATCGCACCGATTGGGTCCAATTTCAACAAATCGCCGACCAACTTATTAATATCGATTTGCCACTTGATTCCCCGATGGAAATCGATGCAGCCCTATCTTCCTACCAGCATTCAATCACAGTCGCTCGTGATAGGACGGTTCCAGTACAACATATGCCGAGTTCCTCTCTTCAAATCGACAGTGTCACCAAGAAACTCATCCGACTTCGGAATATCTACCGGAGGCAGTATCAACGAACTGGCATCCTAGATAGGAAGACTACTTATAACAACTTAACTAGGATAATCCAGGAAAGGATATCTGAGCTTCGCAACAGGAACTTCCAGCAAAAGCTTCGAGAAATTCTCCCACATTCAAAGCCCTTCTGGTCCTTAACGAAGGTGCTTAAGAAAAAACCGAAGCCAATTCCTCATGTGATGTCACCCCAGGACGCAGCTGAAGGAATACCTTTAATCACACCAGTAGAGAAGGCAAATGCGCTATGCCAGCAGTTTGTGTGTTCTCACAATTTAGGACTTAACATTGTTAGTCCATATGAAAGAGCCGTTGCTGATAGCGTAGCTGAGGTTGACCAATCAGACAGCTTGGTTCCTGAGGAAAGTAGAGTCACTGCGAATGAGCTGATGGCTTTTGTGAAAAAATCCAATAATATGAAGGCCCCCGGTTTCGACAACACATTCAACATTGAGCTGAAACATTTGAGTATTCGCTCATTTGTCTTTTTAGGTAAAATTTTTAACAGGTGCTTCCCTTCAATGTGGAAGTTAGCTAAAGTTATCCCAGTTTTGAAACCGGGGAAAGATCCTTCCTTTTCCAAGAGCTATCGACCCATCAGCTTACTCTCTGCCCTATCTAAGCTGTTTGAAAAGTCAATACAAAGGCGAATTCTTGCTTTCGCAGATGAACAGGATATAATTCTGGAAGAACAGTTTGAGTTCCGGAAAGGAAGATCCACCATCCACCAACTCACAAGGGTTAACAACGTCATCCAGCAAAACAAATCAGTGTCCAAAACGACTGCCATGGCAATATTGGATATTGAAAAGGCATTCGATAATGTGTGGCACGATGGACTGATGTTCAAACTGCATCGGTATAATTTTCCCATGTATCTTATTAAAATTATCAAAAATTATCTTGCAGATAGAGCATTCCAGGTTTCTCTGAATAATGCACTTTCAGAAAGATTTACTATTCCTGCTGGTGTACCCCAGGGAAGTATCCTAGGTCCCATTCTATACAACATTTTCACATCAGACATCCCACCTCTTCCAGGTGGTGGTGTTCTGTCACAATTTGCTGATGATACTGCCATTCTTTACAAAGGTCGTGTCATTATTGCTCTGAAGAATAAACTACAGACAGGTCTGGATGCTTTAACGGAATATTTTACAAGCTGGAAAATTGTGATCAATGCAGCAAAAACTCAGGTCATCTTGTTTCCACATTCAAGATCTCCAAAACTTGTTCCATCAGACGAATGCAGAATACGATTCGGTGATGAGGTCATTCAATGGTCCGATGAAGTTATCTATCTAGGACTCACCTTTGACAGACATCTGATATTCAGGTCACATGTTGACAAAATCGTTCAAAAATGCAGCATACTCATTAGGTCTCTGTATCCGCTGATTTGTAGAACATCTAAACTATACCTGAAGAATCAGATGGCTGTCTATAAACAAATCATCTACCCCGCAATTGAATACGCAGTCCCTGTTTGGAGGGGCTGTGCACGAACACACAAACTTAGGCTTCAGCGCATTCAAAGTAAGATCTTAAAGATGATTCTAAATCTACCCCCTTGGCCAAGGACTAGTGAAGTACATGAGATGGCCTCATTGGATATACTAGAACAAAAATTCGAACAATACTGCACGAAATTTGAAGAAAGGTGCTCAATCTCTGAAATACAAATAATTCAAAATTTGTACGTATTAGGTTAGGGATAGTTATAAATAATTAAAATAAATATTATGATTAAACATTAGTATGTAAAACAAGAGTAACTAAAACACCTAATATTAATAACGAATCGTATGAACAACAAAGATGAAAGGCCAAAGGGTCAAAACACTTGTACTGTAAAATGATGATGTAATACACAAAAATAAGATTAATAAACAGATATTTATGCAAAAAAAGGCGGGTGGGTAATGTCAGAGACATAACTGGATGTCGTGAATACGAAAACAACTGACATGTTCCTTAACACTTCCGAATATCCATTAGTTGATCAATTGTATGAACTATGCAAACATTCCCCATTTTCACATTTTTCGCAAAAACAAAGAAGGCTTCACTTGATCTCGATTACTGTGAATTTCACACAGCGAAATCAAGATGTTCTAGATTTACACTAAATCGATTTACGAAGAAGAAATCCTAATAGTTCTTTAGAAAACTTTTAGAGCCATTAGAACGGCTGATTTTGTGTGATGCTCTCCAGCGTTGTCCTCTTTTCGTTGTTTCTTCACCAATGCAAACAACTGGCAGCTGTAACGTAATCGCTCTTGTCGGAAGCGAAACTAGCTTTGCAAACGACACACAATACATCTGCTCGCAGTGGCGCTAGAATCCAAACTGATCCAATTTTTGTTAGGAGTTTTCTTTATCCGTGATTTCGTCTGTAGCTTTTTCACTAATGGGCGGTCCTAACGGCTATTAAAAAAGCAGCATATAGCATTTTTACGTCGATTATTTCATTTCGGATTTGCATTTCATTGAAAGAAACTATCAGGATGCTGTACGGGATTCATTTCTGCCTTTCAGAAGGACCAAATTGTAGAACTCACTACGATATTAAGCACTGTTCGGAACATTTTTCTCGAACGATTTGTTGTACAGCAGTTCTCTTCCTCAGAACGCGTTCTGATTGGCTGGTAGTCACATGGGTCAAATGAGACAGGTTTTTCAATAGTGAACTATTGAAATAGTTCATTGCTGTTGCTATACACGTTTAAGTTGAAAAATTTCGATTCTATTGGTAGTTAGATTATATAAATGCTTTCACAGATCACGAGAAAGGCAAACGCGTCTTATGAATTATCCTCCTTGATACTCGTATATACCAAACATTTCAGGAGAGATTAATTTTGAATTATTTGAGATTATGTCACACAACTAAAAAAATTATCATAAAATTGTGATCATATTTTCGATGGTATGTAGCAAAATTTATGTTGATTCGTTAGATACATCAAGAGATATTCACGATCAAAAACTTATCACTCTCTCAGAGTGAAAATTAGGAAGGGCGCCCCATATTAAAGTAAGTCGTATTCACGACAAAAAATGAAATTCGATCATTTCTTCTTGTGCGTTGGATGCAAGCAGACGTCGTGGGACCAGCAGCTTCGGAGAGTGCACCTTCTGCGTGGTAAAAAACCTCAAACGCTCAGGTCGCAACTCTCATTTATAGTCAGGTGGAGCAGTCGTCGATGAAAGTAGACCTTTTGCGTGGTATAAAGCCTCAAACGCTTAGGTCGTGCTCTCATTTGGACTTCAATCGTCAGGTGGAGCAGTCGTCGATGAAAGCAGACCTTTTGCGTGGTATAAAACCTCAAACGCTTAGGTCGTGCTCTCATTTGGATTTCAATCGTCAGGTGGAGCAGTCGTCGATGAAAGCAGACCTTTTGCGTGGTATAAAACCTCAAACGCTTAGGTCGTGCTCTCATTTGGACTTCAATCGTCAGGTGGAGCAGTCGTCGATGAAAGCAGACCTTTTGCTTGGTATAAAACCTCAAACGCTTAGGTCGTGCTCTCATTTGGATTTCAATCGTCATGTGGAGCAGTCGTCGATGAAAGCAGACCTTTTGCGTGGTATAAAGCCTCAAACGCTTAGGTCGTGCTCTCATTTGGATTTCAATCGTCATGTGGAGCAGTCGTCGATGAAAGCAGACCTTTTGCGTGGTATAAAACCTCAAACGCTTAGGTCGTGCTCTCATTTGGACTTCAATCGTCAGGTGGAGCAGTCGTCGATGAAAGCAGACCTTTTGCGTGGTATAAAACCTCAAACGCTTAGGTCGTGCTCTCATTTGGATTTCAATCGTCATGTGGAGCAGTCTTCGATGAAAGCAGACCTTTTGCGTGGTATAAAACCTCAAACGCTTAGGTCGTGCTCTCATTTGCTCTCATTCAATCGACAGGTCGTAGTTCTCATCTGCCTTCCGTTCGGCAAGGCGAGAAGACGCATTTAACCAGTTTCGCATCATTTGGCACTGCGTGCGGATGTGTCGGTTTGTACGCAAAGCTAGTTTCAATTCAAGCAAGAACGATTGCATCAGCTGCTGGTGCTTTGCATTGGAGAGGAAGAAAATAAGAAACGAAAAGTGGACAACATTATATAAAATCAGCCGTTCTAATAGCTCTAAATGTTATCTAAGGAACTATTAAGATTAAGATTACTTTGAATTTCGAAGGTAGAAATCGTCAGTTTAGTGAAAATTCAAAATAATTTGATTTGGTTCGTGCACTTCTCGCTGTGCGAAAATCGTTCGAGATAAATGTTCCGAACTGTGCTAAATATCGTAGAGAACTACACAATTTGATCCTTCTCAAAGTCAGAAATGAATCCTGTACAGCATAGTTTCTTTCAATGAAATATGCAAATACGAAATGAGATAATCGACGTCAAAACTGGTTGAAAAGTTTAGTAGTGAAAAGGGGGAAAGTTTAGCAATTCACACAATCGATCAACTATCAATTCGAATTCGAAAGTGTAAAGAAATCGTGTCAGTTTTATTCGTATTCACGACATCCAGTTACGTCTCTGACATTACACACCCGTACTTTTCATTCTAATGACAGCATGTAATAAATCGATTTTTCCCTCATATTTGTATGGTTTGTCAAAGATATTGAGTATGTAAAGTGATGATTTTTTGATTTTTTTTTTAATTCGTGACATGTGACATAGGGGAGGGGGGGGGGGTGGGGTTTGGTCTTTGCTACTGTGACAATTTTTGACAAAGGGGGGGTGGGGAGGTTAAAATTGCTAAAAAAGCGTGACGTCTTTTATGAACAGCCCCTTATATCACTTGATATACCGAGATGATATGCATATCATTTGGGAGTGTTTACATATGATCGAAATGATATCGTTTGACATTCAAATTGTCATATTGAATGTTCCCATTAGGAGTAAGATCAATAATATTGCTTTTCTCTCCTACAATTCAATCAATAATTGAAGTCTTGCATTTAATGCTCTCCGAACACCAGTATTAGTTGAAAAATTTGAAATTATAATGATTGTTTATCAGGTTTTTTACCGTCACAGCTAACCTCAATCGGATGAACACATTTTGACAGTTCAGCAGTACTGTTTCTAAACAGAGATTTTTTTTGTTTGTTTATTGACAAATTGAATCAGACCATTTACGGTCCGTATCGCCTAAATAAAGTTTTAGAACATATGTTCACGATTGAATACGGCTTGTTTTTTGAGATTTATTATAGAAAAGAAAGGTTGGTAAACGACTGGACAATGCGCAATTCAGGCCCCAATGTGGTTCTTAGCCTCTTGTCCAGTAACTCCTATCTCTACCTCCCCGCGGTGCCGGCTGGGGTACGAGTAACCATAGGAAAGATCGGGTAACCAACCCCGGTGGGACCTTGGTCGTTTGGGAAGGGAGGGCTTACCTTCTCTTCACAGAGAACGAGCCTACCCGTGCGTCTGTTCCCCATGTTGGGGCGGCTCGAAACAGCGTCTGTTCTCCATGTTAGGAGCGGCTGATTACCGTCCTTATGTCAGTGTGGGACTCTAAACAGTGCTGACACGATGGCCCTCCGGCGAGACAGGAGGTTGGTGTAGGCCTAACAAGCCGCCCGGAAAACACTTGTTACGAATAATCAGGATATAAATACGACTCGGAATAATCGACAAAGACCTACGCGATGAAATAATGACTACGATTGGAAGCTTGGCACATGGAACTGCAAATCGCTCGGCTTCCCAGGATACGACCGAATGTTGCATGATGAGCTTCAAATCCGCGGCTTCGATGTCGTAGCACTGCAGGAACTTTGTTGGGCGGGACAAAAGGTGTGGAAAAGTGGGCATCGAGGGGCTACCTTCTACCAGAGCTGTGGGACAACCAGCGTTCTAGGAACGGGATTTGTAGTGTTGGGCAAGATGCGCCAGCGCGTGATTGGGTGGCAGCCAATCAGTGATAGGATGTGCGTATTGAAGATTAAGGGCCGTTTCTTCAATTACAGCATCATCAACGTGCACTGCCCACATGAGACGAGACCCGATGACGAGAAGGAAGCATTCTACGCGCAGCTGGAACAAAGCTACGACAGCTGTCCACGGCGGGATGTAAAACTCGTCATCGGCGACATGAATGCTCAGGTAGGCCGGGAAGTAATGTACAGATCCGTGATCGGCCTGGAGAGCCTACACGCGGTAACAAACGACAACGATCAACGATGCGTAAACTTTGCAGCTTCCCGAGGAATGGTAGTTCGAAGCACTTTCTTCCCCGCAAAGATATCCACAAAGCCACCTGGAGATCACCTGATCAACATACGGAAAATCAAATCGACCACGTTCTCATCGACGGGCGATTCTTCACCGACGTCATCAATGTCCGCACCTACCGCAGTGCCAATATTGATTCTGACCACTACCTTGTCGCTTTTTGTATGCGCTCAAAACTGTCGACAGTGCACAATACTCGTCGCACAGGAACGTCGGGACTCAATCTCGAGCAGCATTCGTACTGCAGAGGAATACGCGGAACAACTGGAGTTAATGCTACCAACGGAAGAGCAGCTTGGCGCGGCGACTCTCGAGTTCGACGAGTTGGTCGAAGAGAAGAATGCAGCAAGGGTCCTCACCCAAGGGGTCATGCTGCAACACCGCACTAGAGCGAACGAGGAACGATAAAGACAGGCGCGAAACAGACAGAACACGGTTTTCCGGAAGAAAAAGCGCCACCAGGAAGACCAAGATCGCGAAGCGATGGAACAGCTGTACCGCGCAAATGACACACGGAAGTTCTATGAGAAGGTGAACCGCTCACGTAGAGGCTACACGCCACAGGCCGAAATGTGCAGAGATACCAGTGGTAACCTTCTCACGAACGAACGTGAGGTGATCGACAGGTGGAAGCAGTACTATGACGAGCATCTTAATGGCGAAGCACAAGATACAGAGAACGGTACAGAAATCAATCTGGGTGCACACTCAGCCGACGACAGATTCCCAGCCCCTGATCTGTCGGATAAGTGAGGAGATCGGCAAGATGAGGAACAACAAAGCCGCGGGCAATGACCAGTTTCCAGGCGAGCTGCTCAAACATGGAGGAGAGGCACTGGCTAGAGCGTTGCACTGGATGATTTCTAAGATTTGGGAGGAAGAGATTCTACCGCAGGAATGGATGGATGGAGTGGTATGTCCAGTCTGCAAAAAGGGCGATAAGCTTGACTGTTGCAATTACCGCGCAATCACTTTGCTGAACGCCGCCTACAAGGTACTCTCCCAAATCCTTTATCGTCGTCTATCACCAATAGCTAAGGAATTAGTAGGGCGGGATTTACTGGAGCCCGCGCCACTATAGATCACATATTCGCGATAAGACAAGTACTCCAGAAGTGTCGTGAATACAACGTACCCACGCATCACCTATTCATTGACTTCAAAGCGGCATACGACACAATCGATCGAGAACAGCTATGGCAGAAAAAGCACGAATACGGTTTCCCGGATAAACTGACGCGATTGGTCAAAGCAACGATGGATAGAGTGATGTGCTACGTCCGAGTATCTGGGACGCTCTCGAGTCCCTTCGAATCTCGCAGAGGACTACGTCAAGGTGATGGACTTTCCTGTATCTTGTTCAATATTGCCCTGGAAGGTGTGATTCGAAGAGCGAGGATCGACACGAAAGGCACGATCTTCCGAAAGTCCGTACAACTTTTTAGCTTCGCTGACGATATTGATATTGTGACACGTAACCTTGAGAAGATGATGGAAACCTACATCGGACTGAAAGCTGAAGCTAAGCGTGTCGGACTGGCCATAAATGCGTCGAAAACAAAATACATAAGAGGAAGAGGCTCTAGAGAAGAAACACTACGCCTCCCACCACGAATATTGATAGACGCTGACGATATCGAGGTGGTTGACGAGTTCGTGTATTTGGGCTCACTGGTGACCGCCGATAATGACACCAGCAGAGAAATACAGAGACGTATTTTGGCAGGGAATCGTGCGTACTTTGGACTCAGGAAAACCCTCCGATCGAGAAAAGTACGCAACCGCACGAAATTGACCATCTACAAAACGCTCATTAGACCGGTTGTTCTCAATGGCCACGAGACCTGGACTATGCTGGCAGAGGACCAACGCGCCCTCAGTGTTTTCGAAAGAAAGGTAATGAGGACCATCTATGGCGGAGTGCAGATGGAAGACGGAGCGTGGAGACGGCGTCTGAATCACGAATTGCAACAGCTGCTAGGAGAACCACCCATCGTATGGACAGCTAAAATCGGACGTCTACGATGGGCTGGGCATGTCATAAGGATGTCGGACGACATCCCAGTGAAAATGGTTCTTGAATCTAATCCGATTGTTACAAGAAGAAGAGGAGCGCAGCGAGCAAGGTGGATCGATCAAGTGGAGGGTGATCTCAGAAGCATCCGTGCCTTGAGTGGCTGGCGACGAGCAGCCATGGACCGAGTTATGTGAAGACGTATGCTTGATACAGCAAAGAACACCCCAGGACTATAGCTGTTAGGTAAGGTATAGAAAAGTGACTAGCTGCAAAGTGTAAAGAAGATTGTTGAAGATGTGTTCTTCGAGTTTTGTTTAAGATTGTTTGTAAACAGTACCGCTGAACTGTCAAGGATGAATTCTTGTTCATTTGTGACGTCACGATAAAAAATCTAATTGTCATTCTCAAAGTGACGGTCATAAATCAGTGCGTTCAATGCCATTATCCGTATTGCTAGTTGCGATTTTTTGACAACTCGACATGATATTGTACATGATATCCCGGATATAATGCCAAAATGGTGATACGCGTTGACATAAAATATTATGGGATATCAGGTGATATCGCACATGATATCATCGGATATCAAGTATATCCGTATATCACTTGATATCAGTGCCAATGTGAACATGCTATAACCAAATACAAATAATAATGCCCCTAAGTCCCATATCAACGAATCGCCAATGTTTGGTTCACAGCATGAACAAGTAAGCCTAGCAAATATCTCCCTTTCGTTGCGATAGTGTGAAAATGTGAAAGGAGATCGTTTCTGGCAACGCTTTATGCTAGTTGCTACAGTGCAAAACAAACTTCTTGGTTTATCGTTGCTCTATTAAACTCTATCCCGCATACGCATGGCTGCCAGATGGCTGACTAAACGCTGCCAGCTGGAAAACAATGGCTGGCAGACATTCTGGTGACCGACTGCCTCACCGCTGCCAGATATACAACTCAAACGATACAACCGTATCCACCAGGATTTTTCCACATTGAAATCTTTGACATTTTCAGCGAAGGTGAGAAGATGAAAACGCTCGGCTAACTTGGATACAGGCGACTTTGTTTTGTCAAATTGGGTTGGACAACCGTCACTGAATCAATTTTGGTAGCCGTCTGGTGGCCATGCTTGGCTGCCCAGGTAGCCAAAACGCTATGCGGGTATTATTGCGTTTACATCAAATTGTATGGGATATCACGTGATATCGCATATGATATCATCGGATATCAAGTATATCGGTATATCACTTGATGGCCCTTATTACCGTTCTCACTTCCACTTTCACATTCACTTCACTTACATGTCACTTCACTTGATTTTACCTATTACCAGTATCACGCATAGTGAAGTGATCGCTGTGGTGGAAAAAACTAATTTTTTCAACAAAATTTTGGTGGCGTGATGTTTATAATGACATCAAGTTCATCCAAGTAATTACTTTTGTCTCTGAAGTGACCTCAGTAATAAGGACCTAAATTCACTTCTTTTGATTTCCACCGTGAAGTGATACCCATAATAAGGGTCACAGTCACTTCACTTGGTTTTCTCCGTGTAGTGATACCGGTAATAAGGGCCGATATCAGCGTTAATGTGAACATACTATAAGCAAATACAAATAATGGATGCGATGACTAAAAGCTTAGCTTGTGAGCTAGGGCCGAAGAAAATTCAAATCTTACCGTTATCTTGACCAGCATGGGTCGCGAGAACTAGAATGGTCCGGCTGAAATCCATTCACTGATCGCAAAAATACCATTCGCTCGTTTCGGTAAAGTTCAAAATTGTTGCCCGTCGAAGGTTAACGTTAAGAAGAGTTTTATGTTTCATAAGATTATCTCATATATTTGACATGATGTTGAACACATCTTGTAACTATTATTGGAAATGCTAATAGTGCAAAATCATTAGAATATCATATAATGTGAAAAAGAAAATTTAGCTCAGTGTAGGAACACCGAAAAAAAAATTAATAATTTGATAAGTTGTGACGTATGAACCAGCACAATTTTGATTTCATTGAAGACTTATGCATTCAGTAAGCACACATATGAACTTCATAAGCATAACTTATGAAATTCATATCAATGACTTATGCATTCCATAAAACACAATTTATGATTGTTATAACAGTCTACCTTGTGAAAATGTCATTCCTTATAAGAACAATCAAACCATAAAAATGGAAAATGAAGACACCGTTGTTTTGCTTCAAAACTTTGTGCAAAGCGCACCATCTGAAGCGTGCAAAAACTTTTTCATAATTCGAAATTCCAATTGACAGAGTGTGGAGATGAATACATAAATTCGTTGGCTTCAAAATATCCCGTTCTCTCAGAAATTGTTTGGAATTGGATTGCGGATTGGAGGAAAAGAAATGTAAGTCTCTATTCATTATTTTATTTCATGATAGTAACACTGTTTATGCATGATGACACAGCAAGTAAAAAATGTTGCGTTTGTATATATATATATATATATATATATATATATATATATATATATATATATATATATATATATATATATATATATATATATATATATATATATAACTTATTACATTCATATCTACATTTCTACATTAATCATAAGTCTACCTCGTGAACTTCATTAGTATGGTTTAAGAAATCCATAAGTAGATCAATGGAAATTTTTTTCTGAAGATCATAAGTTGGGCTTATGATTTCCATATGGTAAACTTTTAGCGAAATATCATAAGTGTTTCTTATGGATTTCAATAGCTTTATTGCGTCCGTGTATTCCACAGGGCAAAAATGACGAGAAGGAAAGCGGCCCTTACACGAGCATTAAAAATGTCATTTTAAATTATATCATTTAAATGATGTAATTCAAATTTGTTAGAAATTTCGTCTTTAGTGCACCACTACACGTTCATTAAAATGATATTTTTTTTACTAATGACATTTTTAATGACTCGTGTAAGGGCCGCTTTGATGATTCGGAAGGACACTGAAATGAAAATCTTATTTATAATCATTAGATTTGTCATATGAATCATGTGCAGAATATAATTTATAGAAGTTATATGGATATTTATAATCTTTATTTAAAGTGTACGTTAAATTTTAATAGACGTTACCATAATGAAATTTATAAGAATATCCCATATAATGTATATGGAAATTCGATGAAACCTAACTCGTTACATAATTTATATTCATTGGGTATGTCTTATGAATCGAACACAGATGGTATTTCACAAAAGACATAAATGACAACTTATGACTTTTAATGGAACTATATGATGATGTTCAATAAATTTTATACCTTCATAATCTTTATGATAAAAAACAAAAATACCATATACAAGTTATGCGAAAAGTCGATAAAACTTAAGCCAATATAATTTTAATATTCATTACATTTTTTATTAATCGCATGCTGATTATAGTTAATAAAAGGAGTTGTGTCCTCGATATTCATCAACTGCTCCAGACATTTTTTTAGGAAGTTCCGTTATTTTAAATTGCTGACAAGACAGCTCATTCAATTTTGTTCAAGGATATGCCCTAACGGATTATGAAATAAATACTCGGTACGTCTCATCACTCTGTCTGTCTAATAAGAGGATTTAAACTTTTCAATTATAGTTTCGGGATCCTACTTCTTCTTCGCAAATATCAGAAGGTACTCCCACAGACTAACAGACAAGACACTCAAATTTGATTCTTCAATCATTTTAACGGTCATTTCGAATATTCCATTATTTGGGACAGTACTCACATGTGTCATGATGGCGCCACGTTACCCTATCAAAAACATCACGTCTGTCATCTAGACTGTCTTTATTTTTTTCATTTACCAACAGAGTTGCCATTCATACAGAATTACCTGTAATGTATTGATTTGTATACGTCCATGCGAATTTCATGCAGGATACAGATTTAATACATATTGCCAAAGATAAACTGAAGATTACAATGTTCCATACGTTTCATTGAAAAATGTTGGGTCAGTAATCGTGAACCAGTTGGTTCAGTAATAATGGAATTTTATTGACCCTCCGTTAACAAGCGTCGACTAGTTCCGACAAAATGCCATGGAAACAATACAAGTTAGAAAGGAAGCACACATATGTTTACATTCAGCATATAATGATTTCTTGCCACAACTGATGCTTCATGGGATGAGGCTATAACAAACTAAATAAATTCTAGACAATGGTTCTAAGTAGTTTTCACTTTCTTATTCTAAGAATCACTGATATAAAGCGAAATTTCTCACTATCGTTCATACTGTAACTTGATATTTTTCCAAACATAAACAATCATTGTCATAGTTACGACGCATCTAGTGATCAGACACTTGTTGTTTTGCTTCAAAATACTCAAATTGACAGTGAACCGAGTTCATCGAGGGGTCCTATTCAAATGATACCTAAGAAATCGCAGACTACTCCATTTTGAGTTTATCTTTGATATTGCCTAAACTATATACATAATTGCGCCTACTTCTCATCCTCCAACTCAATAAAAAATCGAACCCGTTTTGTTACAATATTTACTTGCTTCTGGTCTGCCACCACTTAATTTCGGGTGAAAACTACCAACACAATGAAAAATAGTCTAGATGAACAAATTTGAGTCGAATAAATGGTTACCCTCCAACATCAAGAAAAAGTTAAATATATTATCAACGTAATCCAATAAATCATTGTGACGATTCATTTTCAAATATTTTGATGAAATCAGGCATCCCTGCAAGCAGCTGATCGGTGTTGACAAACGAGGGGAAACCAACTAGTAAAAAAACTTTTACATAACACAAGGGGTGTACAGATGGTAAATAGTTCGCGCAGTACAATATAGGTGGAACTAGTGCATCACGAAAAATAATTTTTATTAGAATTTACTCATACTGTCATGTCTGTTAGTCTGTGGTACTCCCTCACAAAACTAACGACTAGTATAGCTCAAATCCCTGAGAAAAGAAGTAGTTTCCGATTCGTTGTGCATCTGATTCGTCTGGTAACAGCAAATATCCGATGAAATCAGCCAGTTCCAAAGAAGTAAGTGTAGTTGAAATATTAAAATAAATTTTCATTATGAAACCGACGACACGACCAGGCACTCCGAAGGAAAATCTGAATAAAAAGTGTTCGTGAGCAATTCACCGCCAGTTACCAAAAATATACATTACGACCCCTTTGTAATGATGAAAATAAAATTCTTGGGCAACACTGTTTAAGTTGCTACGAACTTGTTACCAAGGAGCCCAATAATAAATAAACAAACCATTTGAGAAAGTTTTGAAACAGTTATATTATTTTAAATTGTGTGCCATCAGTGCCAAATTAATAAAAACGAAAGATAATTCTTAAGAAATCGAGAATGTACGTAGCTCTACAAGGTGCCGCGAGCCATCGGCCGGGAACTCGTCCCTATGGGGACGTTTAACGTGACTGGTGACAGATTCAGAAACTCTCACAACCTACAAGTTTAACTTTTTGGATTTGCACCAACCGAACTGGGACTGGAACTGGGTACCCAATATCCAAATTTGACATGACAGACATGCGTCATCTTATATTTTATATCTTTTCAGGAATATCCAATCGAGTTTCCGAAACATCACTATAGCTTAATATATTATCATATATTGTCATTAAACTAGGAATTTCTTGCCAGTCTGTACGGAACAAACGAAGAAATTTATTGTTTGAATGTATCCGAAATGACATTTGACTACTTCAACCGGTTCCAGACGCCTTACGGGAAATCGTAGTTACTGACTATTTTCAGCTTGAGAATAAATTATCAAATTATTTGAAGCAAACTTGTTTTTATGGGTGGTTTACAATGTGCACTTATGAAGAAATAATTTTGATAACCAATAAGCTTGATTCCCGCACTTTTCAAGTGTCTTTCATGTTCATAAAATTTTACACATGTTTTGCGAAGGTCTCCAAATAACAGAGCAGAAGTAGAGGAGTTTCTCGAATGTCTGAAATATAACAGCGTATTGTTTTACAACATGTACGCTGATCAGAAACGAGGCGTAACAAACTCAGATGTGCAAATATACAAAGATTTGTGGAACAATTGAAATAGTTTCACTTTCAAAAATCGTTAGAAAGAGCAAATATGAATTCGGTTTATATGTGTATTCGTATACGAAGTGCGATTCTGGAATGGATTAAAAAATAAAGCTCAAATATTTGAGTATCTTTGATTTGCTGCACTCGAATTTCATGCATCTCGTAGAATAGTACGAATATACCGGATCGACTCAGTTTTATCGTTTATATTTCGATAATTGGACTGATAAAAAGTTTCGGAACAGAAGTACTCCATACCAAAGATCTTGGTCACATACAGCAACCTGATTGCGCTGGTCTTACAAAAAAAAATTTCATATATTCGAGCCCCAGCTGAACTAATCGATCCACTGCCCTGACGCCTAATGATGTTGCAGAACTTGCAACTTGACACGAAATAAGGATTTTCCACTCGAGGCAGTTAGTTTTGTTTACATTCCTCAAGTCTTTAATAAGTGGTAACCAAGGTTTCGTTAATTGTTATTTAAAATCAATAATTCATCAACTTGTGTTGCCATTTTTAATAATTTTTCAGGTGATTTCGTTTTGACATTAGCAGTTACTGAGGGGTACTTAAATTTGCGATACAGTTTCGATAGACGAGTGGCAGGTCGTGTCGTCGATGAAACTCTTTACATACAGTATTTTAATTAATTTGAATCTTATATGAATCACTTATTCAATCAAATAGCAATCATTTGATCTATATATAACTGCTATATAGAACTGAGAAGACCTCCATCAAAAGTTATATATAAATTTTATGAAACTAGTCATATGGTACAGATAAACCTATCTATATTAATTCGAAGTGAATATAATATGCGCTTCATAAATTGTTTCAATGTATGTTGTATGAATATCTAGTAATGGTTCAAGGGCGCGCCAATAAATTTGACTCAGGCTGGAAATTTCATTCGATATATGAAAATCTATATTTGACATGATGTTGAATACACTTTGTAGCTATCAATGGACATGCTAATAGTGAAAAATCATTAGAATATGTGAAAATGAAAATTTAGCTCAGTGGAAGAATAAGTATACACGGACGCAAAAAAGCTATTGAAATCTATAAGAAACCCTTATGATATTTCGCTACAAGTTTTCCATATGGAAATCATAAGTCAAACTTATGATCTTCAGAGAAAAAAATTACATTGACCTACTTATGAATTTCATAAATCATACCTATGAAGTTCGTAAGGTAGACTTATGATTAATGTAGAAATGCAGATATGAATGTAATAAGTTGTTTATAAATTTCATAACCCCTACTTATGAAATTCATCGCTACTTTCTTATATTTTTCATGATGATTACTGCTGATTTCCATGGTGAATATGTATGAATATATATATATATATATATATATATATATATATATATATATATATATATATATATATATATATATATATATATATATATATATATATATATATATATATATATATATATATATATATAACAAAAAAATCTAAAAACTTCGATAACACATTGTTTATTTGTTTACAAAAAAGCACCTTCCTACTATAAAAAATCTTCATTTGGTCTAAATAGATAACGATCCCCTATTTCGTGGATAGCAAATGATGAACCGATAACTTCTACCATATCAATGACACACATTGTATCAAGTCTTTCTGTTGCTTCATATGCTAAAAAATTGTCGTCATACTCTCCTAATTCCCATTTGCTACATACTGCGTACACTTTGTCAACATTTTTAAGAAACTCTTCTATTTCGAGAAGTTTAAATGAGTCTGATTGTTTAAATGTAGTGATAAAATGACCTGTTTTGAATAGAGAACCTTTGAACATAAACGATTGTCTAAACAAAACCATGCTTTCTACTTCGAATGGGTATTCATGAAGAATTTTTGAATAGTAAGGTCGTGACATTAAAAAGCCAACTGTCCATTGTTGTTCATCAATTAAATTAAAAAAACTTTTATTATATAAATCGTGGCTGAATTGCAAACAAGATTTCATGCTTAACGTATATGCAATATTCAAGCGTGAAGACATAACATGAGCATATTCTTTATATCCTTGATGCTTAGCTTCATTCCTAAAACACATCATTTTATCAATTGGTCCACTTTTTGTTATTATATTAGGATAATGAACAAGAAAATGTTGCTTGGGCTTAAGAGTATCTTCGAACAGTATTTGATATAAATAGTGATGAGATTCTATCAGGTTTCTTAGTATTTTTAAGTCGTCGTTTGAAAATGTGTTTTGAAGAATCAAATCAACAGTTTTGATAAGGACTTTGCAAAATGTCCATACGGGATCGTCTCGTGGTACGTATGGTCCTACGATAAAAGTAAAATTTCTACAAAACGCTTTCATTTCTGACGCGGTCATTCTTCCTTTAATTACTCTTTTCTGTTTTTTTGTGTTATATGTCTCTTCAAAATCAGGTATGCGTCGCAAGCTTACATCTGTTGACATCTTTCCTATAAATTTTACTCTGGTGTTCAATATTGATCTGCTGAAAAATTTTTTTTCGTATATAAAATAATTAAGTGCGGAAAGTAAACCGTATTTGCAGATTCCATTACTGAATAAATCATGCATTCCATCAACACTGGGATTATCGATTACATGGAAAGATGTTAGCTGATTGAACGCGGAGTCTCCGACAATACCCGTTTCCGAATGATTTCCAACAGAAACATCCGCTTCATAATTCGCAATATTACGCAAAAAACTCTGATACTCTAAATTATCCTTTTGTAGATCTTTTCTATGTCTACAACAAAAGCGACAATAATAATTGGCGTTAAATCCACTTGACAACAGTAAAAATGTGTGAACTCCCAGGTTATCACCTTGGATTAAACATAAAATGAATCGGACTTTCACAAATTTGGAATTTAATTTAAATATTATTCCGTCTTCTTCTAGTTTTTTAAACGGAACCAGTAATTGTTCTACTAATTTGTTAACACCTGACATATTTATTGCAATTTTTCTTATAAAACCTGCAACTAATATGTTGCAAAGCTTAGATCTAAACGCGTCAGGAATAGTCGGAAAACTGTAGTAAATTCCACATACAGAATCTATTTTGCTATGAGAACTTTGAGCATCGTTGACTTCAAATTCATCAGCGTACAGCCAAATGGGTAAAATATAGTTATTTTCATTTTGTTCATATATTGCTTTTGTTCGCTTCCAAACTTTTGCGTTGACGAAATGGGAGATTTTATTGGATTTTTCCAGATGGTTAGTATGTTGAAGAGTCTCCTTGAGAACCTCAGCGGTTTCAAAAAATGATTTTACTTGAAAACCTATCGGGTTTAAAACCAAACACGAAGTTCTACCGCTCTCGTTACTTGAGACGTTTACCGAATTGTGTTCTAAAACGTAAATAGTTGGCTTTTCAAAAATACTCAATGTTTTCAAATGCGACAAAAATTTAAAATCAGTATCAATAAAGTGAAACGCGTTTTTAAATTGTGCTAGGTACTTATTCAATTCATATTGTGTATCTAGATGATCCATTTTAATGTTATCAAGCTTTTCCGCAAACAGTGCACAAATGTTTTTGGTAGCCTTCTGAATATCTCTCACGTCTTGTCTAGTAAAATTACTTTTTCTATGCATATCTAAAGTAAATCGCACAGCTGATTGTTGAATTGATATCAAATTTTTTTCAAGTGTAATGTCTTTATTAGTGACTGTCTCTAGCTTCAATAATTTGGGTAATACGTCGTTTTCAAATGATTCACTAGTTTCATTTTGCTGTTCTTGCACCACTGTATCAATGATTTCCGAACGAGATGTATGGTTCATAACGTGTCTTTTAAAATTAGGAAATTTCGTAAAAATTTGAATGCAATTAAGCAAAGGACATTTGAAATAGTTATTTTCAGGAAGTTTATGCACATTTTCAGTGTGCTTCAAATGTAAAACTAGCGAACAAGAATTATAATCGCAACCAGGTACGTTACACGGAATTGTTGTTGTTGTCATTTTTCAAGAAATCGGCTAATTTGATTACAGATAAATAGCTACCATGCGGTGGATCTAATCCATACACGAATTTCTCTATGAAATTCCAAACCAATTTGGAAAGGCTCGAGACCGGTAAACCTAGCACTATCTGTAGCTTCAATTGTACGTCAAGCCCACGCTTAATAGTAGGCAACTCATACTCGAGGTTTTTGTAAATAACGTAGCATTGCCCCGTAACGGTTTCCAAAGATTCACCTATTACTACCAATTTTGGAGAAGCAGGTAGCTTTAGATTCTCCAATATTTGCAGTGTATCATGGAGTTTTGTTCGGCCTGAATCTCTGCTATTAGCCAACAGGAAAGTATCCGATTGTGCAACCGATATTGTTGGTTTGAATCCCTTTGATGCCTTAACAGGAATAAGCACTGTACTCAAAGCATGGAGAAGATGAAGCAAACGTATGTCTGTAAAATATAAATGTGGAAGAATACTAGCATTACATAAATTGATGAATATACGAGAAAAAGTAATATATATATATATATATATATATATATATATATATATATATATATATATATATATATATATATATATATATATATATATATATATATATATATATATATATATATATATATATATATATATATATATATATATATATATATATATATATATATATATATATATATATATATATATATATATATATATAAATATATATATATATATATATATATATATATATATATATATATATATATATATATATATATATATAAATATTTAGCAACATTATATAATTCGTTACAGTTTCTTACCGGAAGAATAACTGGCATCTCTTAAACCTTGCAACAAGCGCTTTGACGATGGATCTTTTGCATTCTTATTCACATACTGTGCAACTGGCTCGAAAATAGTATCCCACTTTTTAAAACATTCACTTGGATCACCCAAACCAAGGTTTCGATAATCAATGTCCAACTAAAAGTAATCGTTTTATTTTTGTAATGATTGTCTTAGATTCTGTTTACCAATTGATATCCGAACTCTTCTTGCAATTGCGGGTATTCGTTGATCAGCTGCTGCACGCGATTAGATTGCTTCAAATATTGCTTCCTCGCTCTGAAACTAATTTCCCACAGTGTGAGTACGGTTGACCAAGGAGAAATGTTTTGGTTGAGCCACTGCACTGCGCTTTCCTCTTCCGTAGTCAACTCTAGAGACTTTGAATCATCTTCAATTATGGAAGCAATATGTGCAGCTTCTTTATTGGCTCTTTGACGTTCGGACTGCTTTATATAATTGATTCGGCTAAACAGCTTCCCACCTGGGTTCGATCGTCCTGCTTTCGGCAAGTAATAGGTTTCCTGGAATTAAAATGTTACTTGATATTTTCATAAATATTTCTTTTCAATTAATAATGAACATGATATTATCATCACGGGTACCTTTGACTCTTTAGGAAATACACAAATAATCACGTCGCTGAGATCATTAATTATTTCTGCTGTTGTTTTGCGTCCTAAGGATAAATGAAATTGTGCAACTGTGTTCACAACTAGTTTTTGGCCAGCATCGGAAAGCTTATGCGTTGTAGCGTGTTTTAATATTTGTTTGCCATAGTCGGTTTGTTCTAAAAGAACGCGCAGATGGGATGGTGACAAAAGGGTAAGCTTTTTTTTTGAGGTTCCGACTCTGTGCTCTATCTTCTGAAAGAATACATTAGAATGCTGTTTTTAGAAATGAACAGTAAAAGATTTAAATATCAGGAATAAGATTTCAAAACTGTGTGATTCTTTAGAAATCATAATACATTTCATAATAGAATTCATTGTATTCTAATTACCTCGATATCAGCATCAATACAATCAATGACCTCTACAGTTCCAAACGAAATATTTAAGTCGTGAGGAGACGAGTCCGGAGATTCCAATTTCTGGATGTTATTTTCCTCAACAAAAGCAATATATTCTAATTGCTGTGTCATGCATAGACAAAGTATTACTATCATTAAATAAAATAATGAATAAAGACTTACATTTCTTTTCCTCCAGTCCGCAATCCAATTCCAAACGATTTGTGGAAGAACGGAATATTTTGAAGCCAACGAATATATTTCTTTTTCTCTGCAGTCGATCAACTCTCTCAATTGTAATTTTGAATTTTTAAAAAGTAATTTGCACGCTTCAGATGGTGCGCTTTCCACAAAGTCTTGAAGCAAAATGTGCTCGTTTAAAACAACGGTGTCTTCGTTTTCCATTTTTACGACTTGACTGCTTTTATAAGGAATAATTATGATATTTTCACAAAGTAGACTGTTATAAATATCATAAGTTGTGTTTGAGGAATGCATATGTCATTGATATGAATTTCATAAGTCATGCTTATGAAGTTCATATGTGTGCTTACTGAATGCATAAGTCTTCAATGAAATCAAAATTGTGCTGGTTCATAAGTCACAACTTATGAAATTATTAAGTTTTTTTTCCTCGGTGTAGCCAGTTGTCAGCAGAGATGCCAGATCTGCAGATTTGTCTATAAATGTACAGATTTCGGGTATATATAGTGCTGTATAAATTTTCTGTTGTGCAGACTTTTGAAAATCGAGTTGATCGCAGACTTTCGTCCAAATTTACAGACTTTTGAAATTGGCGCAACCTTTTTTTTTGCTCGGCAAGTCAGTTTTGCGTGTCATACGCTCAAGCAAATTAAGTTGTGAAAATCATAACGCAAGTCTTATGATACATAAAAAATCATCAAAATCATAATTTCATAAGATAAATATGAAAAATATACCTCTGCAATATACATCTTATCTATCACTATTATAGTTTTCATACGAACAACTTATGAACTTCACAATATATGAGAGAAGTTATGTTTATCATAGAAATTTCGCACAATGTTCCCAAAAATTTCGTTTAAATTTCATAAGGCGTTTTATTGGAATTCCTATTTTCGGGATTTCATAAGGCTGTCTTATGATTCGCTTACGATATTCTTGTAGCTAAAAATCATACGAAATGATTATGAAAATCCATATATTTTTTGCCTTAGTGTGGCGAAGCGAAAAAAATCTGACATTTGCAAATAAATCTGGCAAGCTGGCAACGCTGCATGACAGTTCTAAACAGAGATGCCAGGTCTGCAGATTTGTCTGTAAATCTGCAGATTTAGGGTATAGTGCTGCAGACATTTTTTGTTGTGCAGACTTTTACAGACTTTTGAAATTCTCGCAGACTTTTGCAGATGTTTGAAATTCTCACAGACTTTCGTCTATATTTACAGACTTTTGAAATTTCCGGGACCTTTTTTTTTTTTTTTTTTGCTCGCCAAGTCAGTTTTGCGTGTCATACTTTAGAGAAATTGCTGCCAGCAAGACATACTTCTGACTGCAGATTTTTTTTTCAGATTTACAGACCCTGTCTGCAGATATTTGAAATTTTTACCTGGCATCTCTGGTTCTAAAGTTTACAGATTACTGAAGATTTCGACTGCAACAGGTACGCACTTCGAAATTTAATTTGGTTTCGACTCGTTCTTCTTGGAATGATTTAATTTTGCTTGCGTGACAGCAATTTGTAATGTTTTGGTAATGGTGATGGTGATAGTTTTTAGTTTTTACTATAATTGTTTTGGAACGTCTAATGGGAAATCTCCGTAACTACACATCGTTGATGTTTTCGGTGTCGGGCCAAAAAAATTAACTTTATAGTCTACAATAATTGTCATGGGCGTTAACAGTCAGCTGCTAATTTTGTAGAAAGTTTGGTGTCCTAAGGATTTTAATCAAAGATCAACAAGAATTTAATTGTGGAATGGGCATGTCGTAATCCATTAAAAACTAATGTGGAAAAAGACCCCATTTCGATAAACTTTGCAGTGTGTATTTTGGACTTGATTATGGGCTTTGACGATAGTTTCTTAGCCTTGATTAAAATAAAAAAATTATTTTGATTTTAACCAGATTTGAATAACGGTGCTGTGACCATTGCTTAGGTAATGCAAACCAGCTTTATCAAAATAACGTACGTACGTTTGTAAGCTCAAATGATCCTCCGGATCACTGAAATAAATATGAGTAAAAATGGAAATTTAACTTAACATTCAGAATGGTCTATCACACTTTGCGAAAACTATTACTATTGCAAGCTTGTCAAATTCTTTTTACAATGTTATTTTTTATTTTCCTTAGATACTCAACAACGCATGATGTATATGAAATGATGCGGTATTCAGAAATACCACGTGAGTTATCTTCGGACAGTTTGCGTTTACGGGATGTAAGTAATATAAAATCATATCTACCTCTCCAATAGTCCGTTATTATTAGGAATGCTAAGCTTAAAAAATCAACCTATAATATATAGTATAAGCCTTTTTTCATTTCCTTGTTTTCGCAGTATTCAGAAGATAATATAAACTATCGAAATGAACGAGATGAATCTCCTCAGAGTGACGTGTCTACACACAGTGGTCCGGGACTCCCGCTTATCAATGCACTGGAAAATGGTCGATCAACTAAAGAACAGATAAAGTGTCAGTGCCACAAAAAGCATTCCGTGGTTTCCGTTGGTCCAATTGATTCGATAGTTGACCGTAGTAGAGCAACAACTTATAGGTAATTGCTATATTTCTATTCTGAAAATTCATAACATGTTCACATGTTTATTTTAGACGATGTACAACACCTATTAAATCACAAAGTCTCCCGCCTAACACAACTATTGCAAATATTGATTCAATTATCATTAGTTGCTTACGAGTAGCACCAGAGGAGCTGGCAAATCAACTAACGCTTCTGGATTTTCCTGTGTTTGCCGCTATTCAACCAGACGAACTTAGTAGCTGCTCTTGGAATAAGAAAAATAAAGTTGAGCTCTCTCCAAATGTAGTTGCTTTTACTAAGCGATTTAATCATACTATATTTTGGACTGTACAAGAAATACTCAACGGAATATCTCCCAAAGAACGAGCGGAAATCATTACACATTTTATTAAAGTGAGTAATATGATAACAATAGAACACACTGCCAGTATTAATGTTTCAGGTGGCAAAGCATTTACATGATTTGAACAATCTTCATTCGCTGTTTGCGATTACCTCAGCCTTGAAAAGTGCTAGTGTTTATAGGTTGGATAAAAGTTGGTCTCACGTTTCCAAAAAAGATAAACAACTACTGGAAAAATTAGCTATCATTTTTCACGACGACAACAACTGGGCATTATTAAGAGAATATCTCGAAAGCCTAAAACTTCCATGTATTCCCTATCTAGGTGAGTGTTTTTCATAACTGTTTCTACGTAATATGATGAAACATAGTTGATTCACATAATTTTTTTTTTCAAAAACACATCAATAAAAAGGGTAACGGTACCCCCTTTTATCTCAGCTCCAGTTGTCATCTCATCTACCAAAACCATTAGAGTGAGATCTGCTGTCTCTTTTCGATAGATTAACTTCAAGGGCAAGATGAAAATAGGTGCATTCGCTTCGAGCTTTCGCGTCGTTATAAAAGTAGTATTGCATAATTTTCGATCTAATTTTTCTGAACTATTGCTTCTTAGAGCCGAAGCAAATCCAATATTATCATAACTCGTTGATTGAAAGTAGGATAATCGGTTAAACAACATGGTGACATGACTAAGTAATACTACCAGACTAGCGGTGAAACATTTTAAGGAAAAAACGCTTTAACAATTAAATTCTTTCCGATAATCGCAAGGATTCGCCAAACAAATTTTAAACGTCTTCAGTCTACAGTTAAGCCTTAACATGCGATTACAAACAACAAGTCGCGAGGACAGCTTTTGGAAATTTTGCTGAATCAATTTAACGTATTCATCTTGGTCATCTCTGCACCATCCTTCATCCCATATGACGAAAATATTAGTTCAAGAGAGATAAAAAATCCCTGTTCAATGCACTGACTCAGAGAATATGATGGCGATCGGTGCATTTGGTTAATGTTTGCGTAACAAAAGCATGTTCACAATAATTTTTGATAATATTTCTTCTTTGTGCCGAAGTTAATGTTCTGAATATGCCGTAGTTTGTTCTTTGTAGGCCAAGTAATTAGTAAAATAACGAAAAGAAACATTAGCGTTTCTGCAGTTCGGAAACATAAATTCTAAAAATAATTTCAGGCAAAACGAAGTTCGATTTGTTAGCTAGTTTAATATAAATATGTGTTATTTCTCCCATTGGTTGATGGGTTTGACGGTATTGCAAACATCATCACATACAATCAATTAGCGTTACAATTTGATAAAGATATGCGTTACAGCTTTTTGCTTCATAATTGAATTAAATCAGACCCTATCAGCTTGGAGCGAAATCAATCTTCAGTTCAGCAACGCCATCGCACGGTGTCACATTCAACATATCATGTCAATTGTATGGGTGCGCAGTGCTGCTATTTTGGCGCGCACGAATTTGACATTTCTCTCCTCTACTTCTGTGTACGAGATTCGATACGGACTCGGTTGAGGGCGTTATGTTCGCAAAAAATGTTGTTGCCAATTATTTGTTCGGGAAATGTGAGAGCTGGATATCTTGTTAATATGATGTCTTCGATTAAATGAATAAGATATGGAACGACTTGAATAAGATGTTGATTGCATTACGCTTCAACATCCGGGGTTGGAGAGGCCGGTAGAGCTTAACTGAACTTTTTTTTATGTTTTATTTTCATACTACCGGCCCTTATTACCAGTGTGAAGCGGAAATTAAGTGGAGTGAACGTATCCCAACTGGGTTTCACACGATGACAATAAGTGAACGGTAAATCGAGTCCATCTTTGACGTTTATTGGTGGTTTGTGTACCATGGAATATTGTGGAATGAAATAGAATATTGTAGAGTAGAATAAAATAGTAATGACCGAACCAATTAGCAAACCATTGACGATGTTCACCCAGTTTGTATTGTGAGGATGTATCGTTTGGGACCTGATGGGTGAGATGATGTGTGAGTGAAATGTAAGAGTAAGTGCATGCAAGAACGGGAATAAAGGCAACCGTTTTAGCTCAGGACTAACTATCGAGTAATAGAAGAGATAGAAATTGGGTAACGGTACCCCCATTCTTCTCAAATCCATTAGTCATTTCATATACCTTACCTTACTTAACAGCTATAGTCCTGCGGTGTCCTTTGCTTTATCAAGCATAAGTCTCCACATTACTAGGTCCATGGCTATTCGTCGCCAGCCACTAAAGGCACGGATGCTTCTGAGATCTCCCTCCACTCGATCAATTCACCTTGTTCGCTGCGCTGCTCTTCTACTTTTCTCGATCGAAGGGTTTTTCTGAGTCCAAAGTACGCTCGATTCCCTCTGCCAAAATACGTCTCTGAATTTCTCTGCTGGTGTCATTATCGGCGGTCACCAGTGAGCCCAAATACACGAACTCGTCAACCACCTCGATATCGTCACCATCTATCAATACTCGTGGTGGGAGGCGTAGTGTTTCTTCTCTAGAGCCTCTTCCTCTAATGCATTTTGTTTTTGACACATTTATGGTCAGTCCGATACGCCTAGCTTCAGCTTTCAGTCCGATATAGGTTTCCGTCATCTTCTCAAGGTTAAGTGTCACAATATCAATATCGTCAACGAAGCCAAAAAGTTGTACGTCGTATCGATCCTCGCTCTTCGAGTCACACCTTCCAAGGCAATATTGAACTAGATACAAGAGAGTCCATCACTTGCCGTAGCCCTCTCCGAGATTCCAAGGGGCTCGAGAGCGTCCCAGATACTCGGACGTTGCACCAGGCTTCCCAGCAGTACTGCTTTTCAATGACAGCCACTACGAAAAAGCATGGACTGTCTGAGCGCAAAGTCGAAAGCCACAGTCTACAGTATGTGTGAAGCATATGCCGAACTGTAATGGCAACAGCGCTCGCATGCCTAAATGAATGCTGTCACTGATACAGTTTCTACCTGCCAGTTTGATGATAGTATTCTATCCGGAGTGTAGTCAAACCGAATGAGCTATTTGTATCCTGTTTCTTTATGTTCGCTCATTCGCATAAAATGTTACGGCGACAGCCTTTGAAAATCGATGACATCCATTGATTTTTAGAGAATTGCTGTTACGACCCGCATAGCGTTTTGGCTACCTGGGCAGCCATGGCCACCAGACGGCTACCAAAATTGATTCAGTGACGGTTGTCAAATCCTATTTGACAAAACAATGTCGCCTGTATCTAAGTTAGCCGAGCGTTTTTATCTTCTCACCTTCGCTGAAAATGTCAAAGATTTCAATGTGGAAAAATCCTGGTGGATATGGTTGTATCGTTTGAGTTGTATAACTGCCAGCGGTGAGGCAGTCGGTCACCAGAATGTCTGCCAGCTATATTTTTCCAGCTGGCAGCGTTTAGTCAGCCGTCTGGCAGCCATGCGTATGCGGGGAAGGGCTGTCGCGAACCGGCTGTCTCATCAATGTCTCTTGAAGCAATAAACCGGCTGTTTCTGGAGACGAGCTGTGGTTCAAAGCGCGCGCACTATTTCGGATCCCTCAATGAAACGGTACTAGTACATTACGATTGCGTTGTTGGCATTACTTTAGCACGAAACATTAGGGTTTCATTATACATTACCATTGTGAAATGGAGAAATTGTTTTAGATTCATATATACTGTCGGCGAAGGCAATTAATTTTAATATCTAGCGAATATTAAAAATTAACACTGAGTTTTGTGTAACAGCTCGTATATCTGAATTTCTAAAGTATGGATCCTTAGTACTTCCTTCTTATACGTTAAGAAACAGATACAATACTCCGAAAATGTCTTATGCGCCCTTATTTCGAATAACGACGTTTAGATTTTCCGATCGAATCGTAGCTACCTTCCACAACTATTTAATTATTCAGTGTTTTTCACGTCACTCCACCAATTATCGGCACACTTTGGTACGTACACCGTACCTCACCGATTTCGTTGAAATTTTAGAATATGATAATCTGAACCAAAATAAGATGTTTGGTGTACTTTGAATATTTTTCGACCATAAAATTGAATAGGAAACTTTTACAATATGTTTATATGTGAACAAAAGCTTTCAGCATTTCGATCAAAGTGTTTTAAAAAGAAAAACACAATAAAAACATTATTTTTCTCAAAAACAAAAAATTTTTGGTTTACCCCAAATTTTGTTACAAATTTAGTATTTTCAATCGAAATAATCACCCTTGTTGCGCTAGCAATCGGACGAACAGAAAGCTTTCCGGTTTTGTAACTCGTTTATTTCCAATAGAGACAGAGAGAGAGAGAGTTATAAAATCCCTTGGGGAGAATTATTCAATAATATTCAAATTAATCAACTTCATAGCAGACATCATAAATATAACTAACAGTGTATACATTTTAAGTTAATAAGTGTTTACAAATTACTTACGTTTAGTCTTTTCTATAATCAATTCGTCCGTACTAACAATTCCGTACTTCTGAGAGTTTTACTGTACTGATCAGCAATCCGTACTATTAGCTGTAAATCATTTATGTTTTAGGTTAAGTTTGCATGTGAATTCTTATGTTTTACCTTCTATCTGTATAGTTTTAGAAAACCAATTCATAATGTTTTACACTGCACTGACTATTCTAAGTTAAGTTTAAGTAGAATAACAAATTAATATTAAGAAAAAACAATTCATTTTAACTCTTAATTTCCCTCACCTACAAACCACATGTGTACTCACTGCTTACTCACGCTATTCTCCTTCCACTAACGACAGATGACAGTTCATTGGGGAACAGGGTTGAAATTAGGTTTCGCACGAATCAAGACGGTTGAAATAAGGTGCGCCATAACCCACCGGGTTGTGACACTCCCCCTCGGTACGTCACTGTCGAACAAGTGACTTACCGCCGTTAGCACCGATGTCCAATACTGCAACCTTGGTCGCTGGTCTCTGCAGAAGTCCGCTTGCCGTCTGCACAGTAACACGACGAACTTGTCTGTCTTTGCCTTGAGTGGCCTCAATTACCCGTCCTCGAGGCCAACAGTTCCTTGGAAGATTACCATCCGCAACCAATACTAGATCGCCTTCCTGGATTGGTTTCACTGGTTGGAACCATTTCGTTCTGCGCGTCAAGGTAGGCAAGTATTCATTCACCCACTTCTTCCAAAAGTAGTCGGCATACAGCTGCGACATCGTCCACGATTGCTTCAGTACAGTAGGCTTATCATCGAACTTGATCGGGGGCTTACTCCCATTAGATGAACCCAACAGAAAGTGATTCGGCGTAAGGGGGGCTTCAGAATCGTTTTCTAGCGGTATGTCAGTGAGCGGTCTTGAATTCAATATCATTTCGATCTCCATTAACATAGAACGCAAAATTTCATCAGATGGTAGACGTGGCGGGTTGAAGTCGTTAATGATTTTCTTGATCGACTGGATCAGACGCTCCCAACAACCACCAAAGTGTGGAGCAGCTGGCGGATTGAACGTCCATTTGGTGTTGGAGCTAACGAATTCAACCATAAGTTTCTCCTCGTCGACATGATCCAGTGCTTCGCGCAATTCACGGGAAGCTCCGACGAAATTTGTTCCTCTATCGCTGATGATTTCCAGTGGCAAACCTCTTCTTGCAATGAAATTGCGAAGCACAAGAATGCACGAATCTGTGGTTAGAGAGTGTGCAATTTCAATGTGTACACTTCTGGTTGTCATGCAGGTAAGAAGAACACCCCACCTTTTCTCGACTCGTCTGCCGACTAGTACCGTCATCGGCCCGAAGTAATCGATTCCAGTGTATGAAAACGGTCGCTGGAAAGCAGCAAGACGGGCGGGTGGCAAGTTTCCCATCGCAGGAGGCTGTGGCCTTGAATCTCGTATCTTGCAGCGCTGACAATTTCTGCGTACACGACCTAGTTCTGAACGTAGACGAGGGATGTTAAACTTGAGCCGCAGCTCATTAAGCACTGAGCGGTGATTCTGATGGCGGAACTTAGCATGGTAGTCTGCAATCACCAAACGAGTTGCGACGTTCTGCCTTGGAAGTAAAATCGGGTTTTTTGTACTTTCGTCTGCCCACTCGCAGGCATCGATACGACCTCTCATTCGAAGGACTCCATACTCGTCGATAAATGGACTCAACTTATACAACGTACTGGTTTTCGGCAATGTGTGTTTCCATGGTGGCTCCTCCGAACTGCTGCCCTTTCGCAATAACTGTATTTCTGCGGAATACGCTTGCATTTGAGCAAACCGATAGATAGTGTTCTCTGCCAATATCAGCTCTTCTTGCGTTAGTGGGCCAGTCCTGATAAAGTCTTTCTTAGCACGCTTGCGAAGATTCATAATGAAACGGTGGACATATCCTACTGATCTCTGCAGTCGCGACCATTTCGAAAAACGTTCGAAATTTACCAGTGAATCGGTAGTTGTATGATGAAGAACGCAGGAACGGAGTTCTTCTAGAGTTGTACCTTTATCTCGGCTATCACCTGGCCACCCGCTCTCGGGCTCCCTTAGAAATTCCGGTCCACGAAACCATCGACTGTTCGGCTCAAAACTCGGTGATTTTTGCCACTTCGTACCCTCGTCTGCTACATTCGCTTTGGTCGGCAACCATCTCCACTCATTTACCTCCGTTGTATCCAATAGCTCGCTGATTCGGAATGCCACGAATTGACTGTAACGCCGGTGATCAGATCGCAACCAGCAGATCACGTCACGAGAGTCGGTCCAGAAGGTGCGACGAACAATTTTCAATCTATGTGATGTAACAATGCATTCGGCAAGACGTGCCCCTATTACTGCAGCCTGCAGCTCCAAACGTGGTATCGACAAATATTTCAACGGGGCTACACGGGTTTTTGATCCGATCAGTGAAGACTCAACTGTTCCATTCTCCTCGAATCTAAAGTAAGCAACAGCAGCCATCCCATTCTCACTGGCATCGCAGAAGATGTGCAACTCAACATTATTTCTCGGTCCTGCAGACGTCACGACTCGGTAGCAGCGAGGAATTCTGATTTGCACGACGTTCGGAAGCGCTCTGATCCATGTTTTCCATCTTTCTGCCAACCTTCCATCGATCTCATCGTCCCAACTACAACCAGATCGCCAAATTTCTTGCAGCAAGATTTTCAGATAAATGAGGAAGTTGCCAATCAATCCCATAGGATCGTATATCGCCATCAACGTTCTCAGAACTTCTCGCTTTGTAGGCATTCTAGCTCCGGAAATCAGTTGCACATCGTGCTTTGGAGAGAGCTTAAAGGTGAACGTGTCACTCGTGGTATCCCACCACATCCCAAGCACCTTTTCCGTTACCATTTCTGCGGTGAAATTCATATCCTTTTCCGTGTTGGTATGTTCAAGCATTCGCTCAACTACAGAACGGGAGTTTGATAGCCAATTGCGTATCTCGAAGCCTCCTTGAATATGAATAGCTTGAACTTCTCTAGCTAGTTTTACAGCTTCTTCCTCGGTTTCAACACTCGCCAACATGTCGTCAACATAATGCTCATACTTGATGCACTCGACCGCACGGGGATATTGTTTCTCGAATCTATCAGCGTTTTGGTTTTTAACGTAATGTGCGCAACTAGGAGAACACGCCGCACCAAACGTCATAACTGCTACCACGTAGACTTCAGGATCAACTTTCGAATTCCCGTCGTTCCACAGAATCATTTGACTACGTTGGTCTTGTTTCTTCATCTGAACTTGGAAGAACATTTCACGAATATCTCCTACAACAGCAACACGGTACTCACGAAACTTGTACAGAACGGCAAGCAGTGATGTCAACTGATCAGGTCCCGTTAGAAGGAATGAGTTCAGCGACACTTCATTGACTTTCGCGGCTGCGTCGAACACAATCCGTACCTTGCCCGGTTTGTTCGAATTGATAACTGGAAATATCGGTAAATACCAGTCGTTGGCATGCTTCTCTATCTTTTCCTCTGCTGAAAATCGACGAATGTAGCCTTTCTCTATATAGTCGCATAGCTTTGCACGCATCGCCGCTGCCATCTCGGGCTCTCGCGTCATACGCTTCTGCAAGCATTCCAAACGCTTCATAGCCATTCCCTTGCTATCAGGTAGCTGTATTCGATCGTAGCGCCACAACAATCCGGTCTCGTAGCGGTTTCCGACGTAACGCGTTTCTGTGGACAAAATTTTCATCGCTCGTTCTTCATCTTTCGACGGCAGTGACTGACGTGAGCCTGATACTCCTAGAGACTCGATCGAAAAGTACTCTTTCAGAGTAGTATTCAACTCTCTGTCGTTTTCCTTGACACACGGACATATGTGGAAACTGTGGCAACCACTATAGTCGGAATTTATCGCTCCAGACTCCATCGCGCAAGGTCCGTAGACCATCCACCCAAGACGAGTTTTAGATGCTACTGGTCCATTCTCGCCACCTTCTATGCTTCTCAAGGCGTGGCCTAATCTACAATTATTCATTCCAATAAGAACTCGAGGAGAAACATTTTCATACGACTCTATTGGCAATCCTTCAAGATAACTGTATTTCCTTGCTAACTGCGTAACTGAGACCGACTGCTTAGGAAGGGAAAGGTATCGGACAGTGTGCACTCCTGGTAACTCGAACACATCGCTGAAATCGTTCACACCAGAAATCTTTAGAGACAACAAGACAGAATCGTTCTCTGCTCGTTGCTGGCCACCCGTCCAATTGAGGCATAAGGGATGCGGAGCTCCTTTAAGACCTAGCTCGTTCAGCAAATCATGCTCAATCAAGGTCGCAGACGATCCGTCGTCGAGAAAGGCGTATGTAGTCACTTGTTTGCCCTTACCGTAAATAGTCACAGGAACATACCGAAACAAAACCTTTTCCGCTATCTTCGTATGCGTATTGCAACTCTGCGGAGTTGGGTTTACCCCCGATGGATTCATTGATTCAGAAATTCCAGACTTACTGTACCGCTTGTTGTCATGCAACAGCTCATTATGCATAAACGAACATCCGTTCCTTCCGCATGGAGTTTTAATCTGACACGCACCGAAATGTTTTCGTAGGCACTTTCTGCACAACCGTCGCTCTTTAACGACTGTCCAACGAGATCCGACGTCCATTGCTAAGAATTTCTTGCATGTGTTCGCACTGCTACACTCGCTAGAACACACGAGACAACCCTTCGGTGCTGGGGTGCTTTTTGATACTGTCTCCATACAAGAATTGCTTTCTGAATGTACGTTGATGAAATTGTCATCCTTCCTTCCACGTCGCTCTGGTTTCGAAGCATTGATCGACGGCATCGTCACAATGCTAGCTGCTTCAACCAACTTCCCCAGCCAATCTCCAAATTCAGAAAGTGTCACTCGACTCAATCCCTGTCTATGGTATGCCCAGTTCAATCTGATGGCTGGCGGTAATCGCTCTGTCAACTCCTGGAGTAACGCCACGTTACACATGTATTCATCCATACCTGAAGCTATTATGGTGGCACAGACATTCTGAACTGCAACGCCAAAATCAATTAACGAGCAAAGCTTTTCCGCCTTCGGAGATGGCATTTCCCGGATCTTGTTGACTAAAGAATGCACAATAATTTCAGGTCTTCCGAAGAGAGTTTTCAATGTCGCTAGAACACCGGATAAATTGGCAGAATGTAACAAACGACAACGAACAGACTCCAAAGCCTTCCCCTTGAGACTTCGTTGTAACCGCAGCATATTCTCTTCATCGCTGTACCCACAAATTCTAGTCGAATTCTCGTAGCTTGCGAAGAAAAGTGGCCATTCTTCTGGATTTCCAGAGAAAGACGGAAGTTCTTTGTTAACAGCTTGACGAGCCGAAATTTGACTATGACTTAGCGAAGACACTCCGCCGAAACCACAACTATTCGATTGAAAGGCTGTCGCCTGAGGGTTCAGCCCAGTGCCACCAGCTGCCCCTCCGTCGACCACCGCATGCCGTTGTAGAAGCTGGATTCGCTCTTCCAGATGTTTTTTATCTAATGCCTGTTTCTCTTCCAACAGCATTAACTGTTGTGCTAGAACTTCGTCAGTCTGGCTGGTCTCGTAAACGTTGATTTGTGGTAGAGGATTTAACGTTGAGCTAGCAGTCGGCCCGAGCGCCCATTGCGTTGGTTGATTCCCAGCATAAGCTCCAGTTGACTCACTTCCCAGTGGGTGTATGTTTTGACAACCAGCCGAGTTCGCTTTCGATCCGCCTCCATGCATCATTAGTGCGGGCTGATCAGCCGAAGTCGTTGTCTGCTTGCCACCACCTGAGTTCATCATCCGATGTTGCTTTTCAACTTGCTCTAGTACACGTCGCTCTGTATCTTTCAACTCCTGATCGTATTTCTTCCGTTGATCTCTGAGTTCCTTCATACGTTGCTCATCCTTTTCCTTCATCATTCGTTCGAATCTTGCCTGCATCGCTGTTAACTGGTTCTGTACTAATTTCTCCAGATTTGGCTCCGCAGGCGCAGGTTTTGGTACCGCTCCAGTACTGGTATTTGGTGTAGTGCCGGCTGGAGGTTGTGTTACCGTTTCAAGACATTTCTTACAGTTCCAATCCTCATCCTGAACACTTGAATTCACACCAACACACACAAAATGAAACCACTTCCCGCACGTATCACATGCTACCATACAACTGTTATCTGGCTTTTGACATATTTCGCAGCTCACTTCCGAGAGCGAACTGATTTTCGTGGGAGAAATTCCGCGCCTTTGACCGTCACTTCTTTTCGACATACCGACTAAAGCCCCCGATCGTAAACGGATTTTATAAAATGTTGCGCTAGCAATCGGACGAACAGAAAGCTTTCCGGTTTTGTAACTCGTTTATTTCCAATAGAGACAGAGAGAGAGAGAGTTATAAAATCCCTTGGGGAGAATTATTCAATAATATTCAAATTAATCAACTTCATAGCAGACATCATAAATATAACTAACAGTGTATACATTTTAAGTTAATAAGTGTTTACAAATTACTTACGTTTAGTCTTTTCTATAATCAATTCGTCCGTACTAACAATTCCGTACTTCTGAGAGTTTTACTGTACAGATCAGCAATCCGTACTATTAGCTGTAAATCATTTATGTTTTAGGTTAAGTTTGCATGTGAATTCTTATGTTTTACCTTCTATCTGTATAGTTTTAGAAAACCAATTCATAATGTTTTACACTGCACTGACTATTCTAAGTTAAGTTTAAGTAGAATAACAAATTAATATTAAGAAAAAACAATTCATTTTAACTCTTAATTTCCCTCACCTACAAACCACATGTGTACTCACTGCTTACTCACGCTATTCTCCTTCCACTAACGACAGATGACAGTTCATTGGGGAACAGGGTTGAAATTAGGTTTCGCACGAATCAAGACGGTTGAAATAAGGTGCGCCATAACCCACCGGGTTGTGACAACCCTCATTCACCCTTACGTTCGAATCAATCACTTTTTTAAACATCGCACATGCATAAAAACAACGCCCATCCAACTTTGAACTATCAGTTCTGGTACAGATTTTAGTTGCAATTAAAAATCTTTGCTATCATTTGTTATTTGACTTGTTTTTTCCGCTGACTGTATCATCATGCTTGCTTACGTCCGTATGTTTTTAGGAAGATTCCAAGCATCAAGGAAGTGACGAATGCTACATAACAAATAAATATCGTACTCAGGACCAATTTTATTCAACTCGGTAAATGAAATTTTCAAATCAAACTTCGTGCAAAGTAAAAAAAAGCAGTCCGATCAGTATTATCTGCGAAAAATATGATGCATTTTTCTTGCAATTTTGTCATGGTTTCGGTAGTCTTCATATTTATTACATTGGTAAAATCATGCATTTAATATAAAATAAAGTATATTTGCCCATGGCGTATTTTCCAGTACCTAATGGATGTAAAATTTGATGCGTAAAAACTTGGGACCGCGCATATATTCGAAGGCTCGCCAAAAATAAAACAGCATTTTACTATACTGCTATGCTTTCTAAATGTTTACTGCAATACACATATTTATGATTTGATTGCAAATCACCTTTAGACTTGAAAATAAATTTGTTAGAAATCGGTTAAACTTTTTTCAATGTGTTCGAACGATTGATTCGCAACATAAAAGTGACGAATCGAAACCACGTCATTTCGTCTATTCGTCCGTAAACGAGAATGGGACTTTCCGTTCGTACGAATGATGTTCGAATACACGTATCGTTTGAAGTTAAACTGCCATACATTTTAGCGTTTCGCATATGGTTAATCACAAGAATTGGACTGATTTCATCAAGGCTTAGCATTTATTTGAAGAAGTTTACTGATATTTGAATTTTTTGTGACCAACGAGTCGCGTTCAAATTCATTCGAGTGAAAACAAGAATGGCTTATTCGTATTCGTTCGAAAGTACCCGTTCGTCGTACTGCAGATACGGCCGTAAACAAGAATGAGTCTGAATAGCTTAAATTCATTAAAAATAGCTTAAATTTAGTTGTTCATTTAACATTCACATTTTTGCCAGCAATTGATGGAATGAGAATATGAAAATGTTGATTTCTTAATTTGTTACTACCTTTGAGAACCTATCTTCAATAAACCGCTTTTGTTTTCATAATATCACAAAAATACGCTTTTTGGTATTTTATGGAACTCAGTGCCTATTAATATAGCCTCATTGCGGCTTGAATTGACTTTCCCTTTGCTCTCATAGCCAGATTCTTTGTACTCCCCGAACCTTGTAATGGAGTTCTTTTTCGTTGTGATGGCAGATCTTCTAGTAGCATCTTCACAAATACAAGGTCCGTGAACCCATGAAGTTGATTCGGGGAGCCCTCAGATAGAAAGTAGTTCAACAGATGGTTGTTTATTTATCTTTTTCCTGCTAATTCGCATTAAGAATTTTTGTTTCGCAAATGGATCGAGAAGAAAAGTTTAGAAGAAGTTTTCAAATCGCAAATCATTTAATAAAAATCTCTGAATAATGATGTATTTTAGATGAGACTGATGCAGTCACTCTGAAAAACGAATTTCGAATGAAGGTCTCGAAAGACATGTGTAATATACCATTCGACTCACTTCGTTGAGCTTTTAACGTATTATTGAGCCCGGGGAAACGATTGGTATGTGTTCCCTAACTAACTACTAACTTAATTACTATTGTTTTGCTCTGTGGGTTCCGCCAAGGGCCTCCTAAGACTGTGAGCCCGGCGGCACGTGCCCCCACTATCCCTCTGTAAAAGCGGCCCTTGTATAAGCATTCTTGTATGTGTGTGTGTGTGTGTGTGTTCTTTTTTTTTTTTTTTTTACAAGGTGAAATACCTACTTATGTACTTTCCCAGTTCACGCGCTCAGTAGTTGTCAAGCTACCGCTATTGTGAACCAGCGAGTGGGACTGGCTGAACCTTACCCACTAAAACACCTTGGACATCTTGCCTTGATCCCCCCGGAACTAAGCTAAGCTCAATACTTCGGGGGAGGCTGTGCTCATGCACTTCTTCGTTTGGGAGAAAATGAGCTCCTGCTCTCTATATACATCTCGGCTGTGCTCATGCACTTCTTCGTTTGGGAGAAAATGAGCTCCTGAGTTTCTATCTTTATCCCTCTCGATCCACCTTTGGCGCCTCGACAGCCCAACGCCGCTACGTCGCGCCGCACTACTCAACTGATCCCCGACGATGGATCTAGCCTACACCGACTGAGAGTTTCCCCTTTTACGCCACGCGGGACACCCGAAGGAGTGCCGAGGTCTGCTCTGCGATTCCGGTTGGAGCATGGCGTCCGGTTCGCTGATGCCCCGACGACTCGAATCGGTGTTGTGGCGTCTGCTCGACTAGTCCCCGGTGATGGATCTAGCCTACACCGACAGAGAGTTCCCCGACGATGGAAGTTCTCCCGAAACCGACGTTTTCGATAACCGTCTACGGCCCGACCGTAAGGATGCCTGGGTCGATCCAGTGATGCCGGTTGGAGGATGGCTTCCGGTTCACTGGTGCCCCGACTATCTTAACGGTGCTACGCCACGATCTACTCGTCTAATCCCCGATGAAAGATCTAGACTACACCGACGGAGAGTTCCCCGGCGAAAGAGGCTCTCCCGACACCGAGTACCCTGTTGCACCACTCGGGACACACGAGAGAGTGCCGAGGTCGGTCCAGCGATTCCAGTTGGAGCATAGCTTCTGGTTGGCTGGCGCCCCGACGACACAAGTCGGTGTTGTGGTGGCTACTCGACTAGTCCCCGCCGAAGGATCTAGCCTACCGCGACAGAGAGTTCCCCGACGCTGGAAGTTCTCTCGAAACCGGTTTACGACGAGCCTACTCAACTAGCCCACGGTGGTAGGTCTAGCCTACCCGACGGAGAGTTTCCCGGCGAAGAAACCTGTCCAGAAAACCGAGCCACATTCCACACGCTTCATCCGTCTTCTTAGGGTGCCGAAAACAGTCCGGCATTTTTCGTCTTTGGACCTAGGTCATTTGACGCTGCTCTTCTCGCCAACTCCTCTGCAGTGTGGACATAATCTGAACAACTGTCCGGTTCACCGCGTTCCATTTTCCTTCGTCACTGCACATCCTTTGAACGATGTTCTCCACACTGACATCGGCGCCAACGATGGCAGTCATTTCGCTACGCGGTTGGATAAACCATGGGCAGCTGAATATTACGTGCTCCGGCGTTTCTTCTGCTTCCTGGCACTCAACACACAACGGCGACCTTGCGTGGCCAAATCTGTGCAAATATTGCTTAAAACAGCCATGTCCAGACAGGAATTGCGTCAGTTGAAAGTTTACCTCGCCGTGCACTCGAGTTGTCCAAACCGACAGGTTAGGAATTAATCGATGCGTCCACCTTCCCTTCTCCGCGTTGTCCCACTGCTGTTGCCATTTAGTGAGCGTATTGGCTCTCTCTCTGCTCCGGGCTCTTCCTGTGCCTTGATCCCTGTAGCATTGGCTATCCTCTTCCAGTAGCAGACAGATGGGGATCATTCCGGCTATCACTTGCACAGCGTCTGACGATATTGTTCGGTACGAACTTGTCACGCGCATTGCCATCAGTCTGAAAGTGCGGTTCAACTGGGCTCGGTTCCTTGCTGTTGTCAATGCCATCGACCACGCTGGAGCTGCGTATCGTACGATCGATGATGACACGCTCGCCAGTAACCTCCTCTTGCTACTGACAATCGCGGAATTATTGGGCATAATCCGAGATAACGCCAATATCACCTTCATTGCCTTCTTGCATATGTAGTCAACGTGACTATTAAAGTTCAGTCGATCGTCCAGTATAGCGCCCAGATGCTTGACCTCACGCTTCGAATTGATGATGCACTCACCGACCGAGATGCTCGCATGTTGCACCGCCTTTCGGTTGCTGATGATGACCATTTCAGTCTTTTCATGTGCCAGCACAAGCTTCTTTTCCCGCATCCAATTCTCAACGACGTCTACTGCCTCCATGGCGAGAACCTCCACCTCTTCTCGAGACTCGCCGATTACTAGGAGCGCCACATCATCCGCAAAGCCGACAATCCTAACTCCCCTGGGCAGATTTAGCTTCAGCACTTCGTCGTACATAATGTTCCACAACGTGGGACCCAGGATGGATCCCTGTGGAACGCCAGCCGTGACAGACATATTTACGTATCCGGCGTCTGTCTCGTATATCAGCGTCCGGTTCTGAAAATAACTTTTCAGAATCTGACATAGGTACTCTGGTATCCTCAACCTGTGCAGAGAGTCGGCTATTTCTACCCAGCTGGCACTGTTGAAAGCGTTTTTCACGTCCAATGTGATCACCGCACAGTAGCGGTTTCCCCTTTTCTGCTGCTTCTGGGCCTTTTCCATGGTTTCCATGACCACTCGTATGGCTTCTACAGTGGACCTGCCTTTCCGGAATCCGAACTGCATGTTCGACAGACCGTTCTCGCTCTCAGTGTACTTCGTGAGCCTGTTAAGGATCACTCTCTCCAGCAGTTTTCCGACTGTGTCCAACAAGCATATAGGCCTATATGCTGACGGATCGCCGGGTGGTTTGCCTGGCTTTGGTAGCAGAACCAGCTTCTGCCGCTTCCAGATGTCAGGGAAACTACCATCCTCCATGCATTTTTGGAATGTAGTCCTGAACATGTCTGGATTCTCCAGAATCGCAGCTTTAAGGGCCACATTTGGAATTCCGTCCGGGCCTGGAGCCTTCTTCACCGGTAAGGCTTTTGCTACAGCAAGCAGCTCCTCGTTTGATACTCGGATTTCGTCGCCGCGGACATCCTGTACGTCGTACAGTACTGGCGGCCATATCGTAGGCTCATGCTTCGGGAACAGGGTCTCGATTATAGTTTTCATCCTTTCCGGGCACCTATCCGGTGGAACTGCTGGACCCTTCATCTTTGCCATGGCCATCTTATAGGCATTACCCCACGGATTCTCGTTGGCGTTGTTGTTCAGCTCTTCTAAACACTCTTTCTTGCTGAGCCTGATTGCCTTGTTGAGTGCGGCTCTTGCTATTCTATAGGGCAACCTTCTTTCCTCCCTTTCGCCGCTGTTTCTAGCTCTCTGCATCCTTCTCCTGGCATGCAGACAACGTGCCCGCAGGTCAGCGATCGTCGAATACCACCAGTACGCCGGACGTCGCCCATTTCTGGGTTTTCCCATTCTAGGCATGGTTGCATCACACGCACGTGATAGTGTTGCAGTCAGCTCTTCCGCGCTGAGGTTTATTGTGTTGCGCTCGAGCCTCAGTGCTTCCACAAATACGTCCTTGTTAAAGTTCGCTGTTTTCCACTTTCGCTCACCAAACTGCGTTCTGCTTGATTCCACCTGCGAATCGCGTCCAACACAATACCGGATCGCTTGGTGATCGCTGTGGGTGTATTCTTCGCACACTCTCCAGTCCATGCTCCTTATCATTCCCGGGCTGCAGAAAGTGACATCTATGATGGACTCTCTACCATCCTTACGGTAGGTGGTAGTGGTACCGTCGTTGGCAAGATCTACGTTCAGCTTAGCTAGGGCCTCCAGAAGACTGCTTCCCCTTGAGTTCGTGAGGCGGCTGCCCCATTCGACCGCCCAGGCATTGAAGTCACCAGCTACTACTACTGGTCTTCGGTCGGTTAGCTCTTCCGTTAGTTTGTCCAACATCCGGTTGAACTGTTCGATCGTCCATCGTGGAGGTGCATAACAACTACATATGAAGACTCCGTTGATTTTGGCTATAACAAACCCTTCATCTGCGCAGTGCACCACTTCTTGAATGGGGTATTTTTCCACTGCCCATATCGCTGCTGTTTTGGCTCCGTTTGATGTCCAGTTTCCATCTCCGGATGGAATTTGGTATGGCTCCGAAATTATCGCAACATCGCATCTATGTTCCGCAACAGATTGCCGCAGAAGATGTTGTGCCGTATCACAGTGGTTGAGGTTAATTTGCACTACCTCCACTGGGACTTCGTTGCACTCGCTCGTTTGAAGGCCGGGCATCTGCTACCGCCTGTAGGATGTTTGTTATCCCCCGTGGTAGCGCAAATCAGGCATTTCGGAGGCTTCGTGCAATCCTTTGCCTTGTGACCTTCCTCGCCACACCTTCTGCATAGTTTGCTCCTATCCGGCCCTTGACAGTTCCGTGCGAAGTGACCAAAACCCAGACACTTGAAGCACACGTCCGGTAGCTGGGAAACGCTCAGTGGACACACAGACCAACCCACACATATTTTCTCCACTTTCAACGCTTTATTAGCTGCATCTACTGGCAGCTTAATTAAGGCTACCTTGGTGCCGTCAGGTCCATTCCTGATACGGATGGTCATCTGGACCTCTCCTAGCTCGCATTGCTCCTTCAGGGCTAATTTTACCTCCTCCTCCGTAGTAATCTCGTCCAGATCTTTACACCGGAGAGTCGCTTCCGGGCACAAGGCTCTTACTTCCACCTTGTTTCCGAGGGCTTTCTCGGTAAGCTCCTTGTACGAGATGCTGCCTGCTTTGGGGTTTCTTTTCAGCTCGAGAAGCATCTCACCATTACGAGTGCGCCTGACCTTTTGCACGTCTTCCCCTAGCTCCTTAAGATCCGGGTTCATCCGCATAGCGCGTAGGACTTCGGCGTACGAGTCGTCGCTCGCTTTGACGATGAGAGCCTCGCTCTTATTCCTCGTCCTGACGACCTTACGTTTATTGGGCGGGTGTGTGTGTGTGTGTGTGTGTGTGTGTGTGTGTGTGTGTGTGTGTGTGTGTGTGTGTGTATTAACCGATTTGCCCACACTCTGTATTTTGTGTCTTCATAGCCTTCCATTTAGTTTCATCCATATCCAACTTCTTGTTTCGAAATTAAGGGATGATCGGTTTCAAAACTGAAAATTTAAAATAAATGAAAGACATCTTCGTGTCATATACTGCTCTCAAATTTTTTTCTTCTAGGATAACTAGAACAATGACTAGCGTAGGGTTGGAAATTATTAGTTCATATGTCGTTTCTGGAGATAGGATAATTCTATGCATAACAGGAAGAAAATGATTCCCAGGTTATTATCACAACCCTATATCATATAAGTAACCGTACCATACCCGAATATGTTCCAAGTTAATAGAAACACTATACTATTTATATATACAAGATAACATGATATGTCTGGAAAGCTTGAGACCATATTACTCAAGAAAGACATTTTTACATAACTTGGTGAAACTTTTTTTCAAAATAAATCGAAATACACATTCAAGAATGATCTGTTACGAGCAACCATGCTGCATTCCACGCCTGGAAACGTGTTTTGGAAGAACCGGAAGTTTTCATTCAGTTTTTGCATTCAAAGCTTTGTTGTACGGTACCTGCAAATAAGATGTTTCTAAATGATTTTGCATTGCAAATCCCGACTTTAAATTCTGCTCTCAAGATTTTTATTCGATTTTGGTGGTTCAATGTATAACGAACTTAACGAACCAGGTTTTGTATGTTTCAGTTCTGACTTGAAAGGATTCTTAGTGTCCGTAGTATTGCAGCACTGGCCATGCAATAGTCCCGTAGACTTACAAGTCGACTGCAAAGTCGAAGGCTATTCAGAATCACGCTAACAAGTATCGAATACGAAATCTTTGATTTGAATATAACTTCCGCTACGAACATTTATTTACCGTTTATATATAAGTCTAAAATCTGATTCAATTGGCTTATACACTCTTGTATAAGAAACGATCGCGCCTTTGCTATCCTGAAGGAAGAGATAAAGAGGATGAAAATAATACTCCACGCACATCAATACGCGCATACATTATGAATGTTACAGCTGTTGAAATACATTGCTCTTTAATTATTAAGATAATTTCTTGAAAAGAAACTTTTCTTTCTATTGTATTTTATTGATCGATCGATTCATTGAAGATCGATCAAAATATGAAAAATAACTATACATTAAAACCAAAGTCCGTTCTTCAATCCGTTTCGTATTAGTAATTTCATATATTATGAAATAACCAATAATATTGTTATCAATGCCCTAACAACGGTGATTGCTATACGCAATGATCAACCGCTGCGCAAAGCAATCACCAAAGCTAAAATAAAAACCCACATGCTTGCCTCGAATCGTCATACCAAATCTAGAGAAATGAATTCAACTGCACCGACTACTGTCGCAGACCTGGTCAGGAGAGAGTAATATTTTGTTCTCGACAGAAACAACGCAGTGACTGATTCCCGAAGTTTACTGTCGCAATTGCGAAAACTTCATGCTTCTTCGGCTGTTGTGGAGCACGAGAAAATGTCTTGAGATGGAATGAACTCTCGATGAACATTAGAAAAGGTCCCAAGTGTAAATGACAGTTTCTCTTGGTTTACTTTCTCCTTCAATTATTACGGTAACTTCCAGTAATTTCCAACAAATTCTACAGTTTCTATCGAAAGATGATGTTTTTTGCTATTGTCCTATGTGAAGTGTTAGATGAAAGGATTGCTGATTGAGTCGTAATACTCGAAAGAGAAAGTAAACAAAGAGAAACTTTCATTTGCACTTAGGACATTTTCTCGTGTTTGTCTTCAACTGTCGAACGAAGTGAATGACGGCAACGTTGACTATACAGTACAGTTTTTCTAAGGGCTGTCGTGATGAAAACTATCAGAAGGTCATCAGAAGCATGACAGCCTCAATAATAATGTCGCGCGACGGTACATTTGGGAAGCCTGCGTAGCACATCACTCTATCCATCGTTGCTTTGACCAATCGCGTCAGTTTATCCGGGAAACCGTATTCGTGCATTATCTGCCATAGATGTTCTCGATCGATTGTGTCGTATGCCGCTTTGAAGGCAATGAGAAGGTGATGTGTGGGTACGTTGAATTCACGACACTTCTGGAGTACTTGTCTTACATAATTTATATACGAAAACCATTAGATAGAGTGAGATCTGTTATCTCTGTTTTATAGATTACCTCCAAGAGTAACATGAAATTTGGAGCATTTTGCTTTGCTAAAACAGCAGCATTGAACCATTTCCGAACTACTTATATGCGCTATTGCTTCTTAGAGACGAGGCAATAATTTGTATTCGATTTTATCACAATTCATTTATTGAAATTCCAGTATTCGGTAAAATAACATGGTGACTCTATTAATGAGATGACTATTGTACACTAGTTTTAGTTAGAATCTATTGGAATAGAAATACTAACTCAATGTTGTGATGCTTGCTTGTGGAATACATGTATGTATGTATGTATGTATGTATGTATGTATGTATGTGTGCATGTATCTATGTGTGTATGTATGTATGTGTTTGTGTGTACAATATACATTATATCGTGCCCTTGGGTGCGCTGTATCAAATTGGTCATGATACATTTCGATTGTGAGTCAGGGTACACCAGATGCCCAAAAGTGCCTGAGCGGATGGTAACACTGTCAAGGATCAACCGAAGATAACGAAATGTGAACATGCTGTAGTAATACTAATAATGTATTACATGTATTGAAATACTAACATAATGTTGCAAAATACTAAAAATAAAAAAAATAGTGTTAATATTATTTAAATAAAAATGCATGTTCTCAGTTCTTATCCGTCAAACCATCGTGAGCGACCTTACAAATATGTCATTAAAAAACACATCCTTTTTTGTCCCTTTCTTTTCATTTTGCCTTTCTCATATAGAAAGGCTATGCAATGACTGTGAAAACCGACTTTTCAACCGAGGCCCGGAGGGCCGAATGTCATATACCATTCGAGTCAGCTCGACGAACTGAGCAAATGTCTGTGTATGTGTGTATGTGTCCGTGTGTGTGTATGTGTGTATGTATGTAACAAAAATATGCACTCACTTTTCTCGGAGATGGCTGAACCGATTTTCACAAGCCTAGATTCAAATGAAAGGTCCCATAGCCTGCTATTGAATTTCATCTCGATCCGACCTCCGGTTTCGGAGATATTGGATGATATGCACCAAAAAATAGAAAAAATATGCATTCACTTCCTTCAGAACCTGAACCGATTTTCACAAACTAAGATTCAAATAAAAGGTCTTATGGTCCCATAGCCTGCTATTGAATTTAATTTGGATTTGGATGTGAAAATTAAAGAAAAAGTGTGCATTCGATTTTCTCTGAAACAGCTCAACCGATTTTCACAAACTAAGATTCAAATGAAAGGTCTTATAGTTTCCTAAAAATTTCTAGAACATTTTATCTAAAACCGACTTCCGGTTCCGGAACTAAAGCGTGATAAGTGGAACATAACGAATTTCATCAGTATATTTTCACAAACGATGGTCAAAAACAGGTACAAATCCCATAAAACTTTTAGAGCTTGTTAGTTTGCGGACATAAAAGCTTAATTTGGCCCTTGATTTGAATTAAAGCTCATTATATTTAAAGCTACTGTGAAACTTCATCCGGATACGACTTCCGGTTCTGCAGTTAGAGGGCGATGAGTGTCAAAGTTTTCACATCGCCATATAGAATGACATTATGTACCACACCGAAAGAAGATGGAAACACAAAACAAACGATGCGTGCTTTGCTCTATTTTGTACAGGCAAAGAAAACAAAACGGTTACGGATGTCTGTTACTAGTGCGTAATATTGGTAGGATACGGTGCTGCAATTGATAAAAATTATAGTTATTTTATGATCAGTAATACCGTACCGGTGGTGTAATGGTATCAATCATAATAATAATAAAAGTAATAATCCTACTACATGTTTTATGCTGCTGATTCATGCTGTTTAGCTTGACTCACATATGCAGAAGTAACAGAAACGCAGATTCGCTTCGTTTGTTAGATTTCGTTTAATTGAAAGCCTAGGTTTAACTAGATTCAAGACTGTTCCAATTTTTAGGTCATATTTGTTTCTGGCAAACAAACCAACTTCGGCTATTCCGGTCAACTGAATCCGGTTTCGAAAGAATTGCAAATGATGATTAAAAACTGCAAAAAGGATCCACTCACTTTTCTGCAAGATGGCCAGATCGATTTTCACCAACTTATAGGTTCTTATATTTGTAGAGTTTGTTAGATTACGTCCGAACAAACTTTCCTATTTCTGTTCAATGAACAGTTGTTTTTTCGAATTCCGCAGTAATATTTTTGATGTTATGAGTAATATGAAAAAGTCATCACCACTAGGTGGATTAAAACAGGTTTTTTTTCTCGGAAACGGATTACTGAGTATGAATAAGAAATTAGGGACAAGGAATAAGAAATTCAAGAATAGCCAAAACTACAAAAATATGATGGATGTGGAGCTGAAAATTTAGAAAATAATTTAATTACCACTATCTAAGACATGAAATGGAACATTGGTAAGAACAAAAACACCACTGCATACAACTAACTTTTACATTTACGGAAACAAAATGACATGTCAGCAAAAGTTCGGAGTGAAAATAAAGTAGAATGACAACAAAAGACACTTACGAAACACAGTTGGATAGAACCACCGGAATTATGGTAAAACAAGAAATAAACTATGACCCAAGGTAAGAAAACCAAAATAAATAAATAATAAAAACTGTTGGGTTACAATATAATTTCCTTATATTGAACGAGGCGTTTATATGGCGCGCATGCACCAATTCGGCATGATACAAACTAACGAGAAGGGTATACATTTTGGACAGGGCTGTAAAGCTGATTGAAACCCTTTCCTCACAAAAATGTACGGGGATGGGATACATTTTGGACAGGGCTGTAAAGCTGATTGAAACCCCTTCCTCACCAAAATGTAATATAAGGAAACTATAAGTTTCCTCGAACATGAACTGTGAATCAAGACTTCCCGGGCTTAGCAAAGTCTTGGCATTGCAATCCTTTTGTGGAATTTGGCCTTTCTATTTCAACAGACTTCGCAGCCGATTCTTAGCGTACAGAATCATTGCATGTTTAGTACTTTGGATCCTACTGACACTAAGAATCCTTCCAGGTCGGGGCTCGAACATACGACAACTGGCTTGGAGACCAGCGCCCTATGAACCGCCAACCCGGGACTTCAGTATCAGATATTGTTAAAACGTTTACTTGGGAAGTCTGCGAGTGTAGTGGTGCATCCGAGCATCTTGAAACCGGAAAATACTCAGTCGCGCACGAATACTACCATTACAGAAATATTTACTAACAAATGTCCTTCTCCTGTGACACTTGTGGAGTGTGCTGTAGTATATAAGGCCTCTAGTAACAAGTGCTGGACTAACATCCCTTTGCAGTTCTTAATCGATCTACGTTCGGGCCTGGCCGGCGCCGGTACTGATCAAAGAACTCTGGGGTTAACAGAAGATGTACATTAAGGTGAAATGTGACGGAATGCGAAAATCGCGTTTTTGATCAATTATTCAAAAACTAGACCGATTTTCGAAAAACCCAAAACACTTAAGTTTTCGAAAACAAATTTATCATAACTAAGTATTCTTAGAATTTTGAAATTTTGCTTTGCCGAGCCGTAATTGGTTTTTGAAATGTATAAACGGTCACTGTTCCGTCCCACGGGGATGATTTTAGAACTAAAAAGTAGTGTTTGTAGCAGAATTTCACAAAGAATTTGAAAATGCAACTCAAAATTATAAAATTTTAGCTAAAACAACCGAAAATTGAAAAAGTTTACATAAACTTTTCTGCATTTTTTTATTGCTTGCGAGCTGCTGTTTCGTATTGAGGTGGTGTGAGAAATGCACGGTGGGCACGGTGGTATTATATCGTGAGCAAAAATTATATATCAAATAATGACGCGAATTGGGTTTTGTGTTGAAATAAAAACGAGTTGAATACAATAAAATGGGTATTGTAAGAAATCGTTTTTTTTAAGTAGCTTTCATTTATAATGCTAATAATGTCCAACTCTGTTGAGTTCAATGCATTGATGTTGCTGAAGCAATAATGCTTGGCTGTGTAATATCGTAAAACAGGTATTATTTTAGATTGTAGCAATTTTTATAGCAAAACTAAAACTTCAACATTGACAAGCTACTAAATGAAATGTATACAAGCCAAGTATTATCGTTCATTAACCTGATATACAAACAAAGTGATAAACATTGAGGGTCAGCTTCGAGTCAGTCAGCATGGAAAACTTATTGGAATTCATTGATTTTTCAATTATTATGAATACAATGAATCAACGCTTGATTTTGCTTTCAAAATCGATTGAATAATAAGGAACTACGAAATAACTTTATATTCAATTTCGTGCCCCAAATATGTGTTGGAGAAAAGATTCACTAAATAATTTTAACTGCATGGTATGATGAACTATTAGTTATAATTGGAATGTATTCCAATAATGTTATCTAAGAAATTATTAAACTATTGATGATTTCTGGCACCGGAGGCCAGAGGCTGTTTGGTCTTCGATTCGTTATCGTTGAAACAGACATTTCTAAACTCAGGCATATACATGGTTAGCAAGTTAGTCAATACATATAAAAGGTGATTTTTTTGAGGTTAGGATTTTCATGCATTAGTATTTGCTCAGATTTTTTGAGGTTATGATTTTCATGCATTATTATTTGCTCAGTATGCTTTGACATTTCATCATGAATAGACTTACTAACGAGCAACGCTTGCAAATCATTGAATTTTATTACCAAAATCAGTGTTCGGTTCGAAATGTGTCAAATTCGACAAATTTTGTTCAGCGATGAGGCTCATTTCTGGTTGAATGGCTACGTAAATAAGCAAAATTGCCGCATTTGGAGTGAAGAGCAACCAGAAGCCGTTCAAGAACTGCCCATGCATCCCGAAAAATGCACTGTTTGGTGTGGTTTGTACGCTGGTGGAATCATTGGACCGTATTTTTTCAAAGATGCTGTTGGACGCAACGTTACAGTGAATGGCGATCGCTATCGTTCGATGCTAACAAACTTTTTGTTGCCAAAAATGGAAGAACTGAACTTGGTTGACATGTGGTTTCAACAAGATGGCGCTACATGCCACACAGCTCGCGATTCTATGGCCATTTTGAGGGAAAACTTCGGAGAACAATTCATCTCAAGAAATGGACCGGTAAGTTGGCCACCAAGATCATGCGATTTGACGCCTTTAGACTATTTTTTGTGGGGCTACGTCAAGTCTAAAGTCTACAGAAATAAGCCAGTAACTATTCCAGCTTTGGAAGACAACATTTCCGAAGAAATTCGGGCTATTCCGGCCGAAATGCTCGAAAAAGTTGCCCAAAATTGGACTTTCCGAATGGACCACCTAAGACGCAGCCGCGGTCAACATTTAAATGAAATTATCTTCAAAAAGTAAATGTCATGTACCAATCTAACGTTTAAAATAAAGAACCGATGAGATTTTGCAAATTTTATGCGTTTTATTGTTTAAAAAAGTTCTCAAGCTCTTAAAAAATCACCCTGTACATATAACCTCATGTTAATCATTCATAATTACTCATGATTTATAGCTCTAGTGTAAGAGTAATCACTAACAATAATGATTGAATTAGCATATATTCAAAGTATGATGAATTCAAAAATCCAGTACGTCCAGTCTTTTTTACAAGCCAATATAACGAGAGGTAAGCCCACTGCACTCAATCATTGAAAAAAGTTCTTGTTTCTATGTGTCCGTTTTTCTTGGTACGCTTTGTGCGACGGTTCGTTCAACTGAAGCGGATAAAATTTTGCGCGCATTTTATGACGCTACATTTCACCAAAGGATGATTTGTCAGTCCCAGGTCTGATCATCGAGGCATTCTTTGTACGAATTCAGCTAATCCCGATCAGTAACGGGAAAGCAACCAGGGGTGGTCGCTCAAGCTCAAGCTCAATTCGTTAGTAATCCGCAAAATAACGTGGCAACTCTACTAATGAGATGAATATTGGTAGCATAATCCACTGTGTTATCCACCATAATCCCTATCAGGGATGCAAACGGTAGCGGTAGAATACATTTATCCTTGCACGTTCTACACATTCAAAATTCTACAGCCTGCTACAACTGCTTGATGGTACATTTACTGCAGAGAGAGTACCAGCGACGATCAGAACGGTACAGGTAGAAACAAATTTTGCTCTACTTCATTCTACCGTTTCTTGATGGTACGGCCTTGTACTGCTGCTTGAAACTCCCGTAGATTTCAAAAATGTACTGTAGCTTCCTACCGCCAAGGAAAAAAAGTATTCTACTGCGGACAAAAATGTACTCTACTGCGGATGAAAAAGTACTTTACAGCTGCGGACGAAAATGTATTCTACCGCTGTACTTTATGGTGCTTGCTCGGAAGGTGTGTAGTGAAAGGTTGATTGAATTAATCTTTCACATGCATAAGTATTATTTTTGCGTAAAGACGAACTATTTATCTATTTGAACAACTGATTATATTTTATTGAACTAGGAATTCGTTGATATTATTCTTTAATTTTTTTGAACGATGCAATTTGTTATCTGGTATCAAGACCTGTTTTTACATGAAGAATTGCATTTGCATGAACCTGTCTTGTAAATTTTTTGTGTTGACTATGTTGTATGTTTAGAATAATCCAGACTAATAAAAGATTAAAATTTATGGCTATAGAAATGCATTCATCTTACATAGGGTTATTGTACTAATAATCATTTCATTTGTGGAGCTACCACATTATTTTGAGGATTACGCGACTACCAATCAACAAATTATTATAAAATAGAATGAAATATCTTTGTTTCGGCTCTGAAAAATCAGATTACGGCATAATTGTGCATAATACGGGTGTTATTATCTTTACGAATGCACTCAGAATGCACCATATTTCAGCTTATTGTGATACGGAGCTGAAATGAATGAAGGTACCGTTACCCCACTCAGAAAAAAATCAAGTTTTCTGACTCGGGCAATTTCATTTTTTCCCTACATTTTTATTTCTAGTTATATCTTTAATTCAACCGTTTGTGCATTTATGAGGGATTCTTCAAAGAACTTTTTCAATTATCTTCAACGGAAACACAGAAGCTTTTCCTTTAATCTAGCCATGTATACAATATATTTAAGCTGTGTTTACAACCCAATAGAAGCTAGGTTTAATCAAATAAGGACAAGATGAAATTTAATTACCTCTTCGAACCTTTGTCGATGTTACTATCTTTAAAGATGTATTTTTATTGAACGATCAGTATTGCTTGTACAATTTTGAATTTTAATTGATTCCGGTAAAAATGAGGATAAAAAATACAAATGGTAAACTTTTGTTTTACTAATATACTTAGGATGCTTAATAGCGATCATCATCAGCACAAATTAAATTTCGGATAATTACATAATTTACTGAAATTGAAAAGCTAATAAAGATTTCAGGAAGATATAGTCTTCGATATCTGAATATTTTCCATGTTTTGGGAAGTAAGCCTAATGTTTTTTAGAGCACACTTAAATAAATCGATTTTGTGGGACCAAAGATGATATTTTACCAGGTTTTAATCCAAACAGACCAAAATAGTAGTAATGCTCTATAGCTTACCAATATCGTGTATTTACAATTTTTATGTAAATGTCCTCAAACTTAAGTATGGAGTGATAAATAATTCAGTATAAAATTATGAAGAAATAAGTCTCAGCTCAGCTCTACCGAACGATCGGTAAATGATACTTTCTGACTGATCTTATTGTTGAGCTGTTCGAAAGTCAGCAATATTTTACCGATTTTTTCTCATTAGAGGAGGGTGGCCCAAACTTCCCACTGTGGGCTAAGTCGCCATTCCAGCGTTTCTCAGATATAGTGTGGGTGTTAGCTCTACCTAACCTAACCTAACAATTATCATAAAGGTTTCCGTTTGACAGAGTCAGTGCAGTTGAAATTATTTGTGTATCAGAGATTTAATTTTCTTCGAGTTTACTGAAGTGGCTCTAGGCATGTAAATATACTAGATATTTTATAACACTAGGTGCATTTGTTTCTTGGGAAGCTTTCGATTGATATAATCGATTTTGACTCAATTCTGTGTTTAGTGCGTAACAGATTGAAAAGTGTAAAAAACGGAAGTGGTCATAAGTCAACACTTTTCAGGTGGTCCTTAGGTTGCTGTCAGAGAGAACGCGATGTGCGAAGCATCAACTTTTCTCTTTCTAATGCGATATCTTTGGAAAAATAATATAAATGAACAATCAGCTGACGAGGATAGCAAGACAGCGATCATACCAATGGAAATAAATTTGGATGATCTGCATGTTATAACACAGTACAAAACTTTTTTTAATACATATGATTGACGGTAGTACAAATAGAGATAATGAATCTAACTATGGCAGTTTAAGTTACTATTCTAATTTGTTTCTTTAGTACTGTGTTTAATTATTGATTATATTTTATTGTGAACCGCACTCATTAATCCGTTAATTTGTTCTTAAAATAACAAAACCTTCTAACAGGCAGAGTTTCGAGTATTTCCATTCCGAGTGAGTTTTTCATTCATTTCGATCGAAATACTAATTAATTTTATTATTTTGTTCATATCACGGTTTGAATTATCTTATTATTATGTCATTTCGGAACTAGTCTTTCAATTTTATACGAAGTTAGTGAGAATCGATCAAACCATTTCAAAAATATCTTTCGCCCACTACTTTCTGGAACCAGTAAAGTCGAAATGAGTTTACTTGTCCATCAATTAACAAGTCCAGAAAACATGGATAATTTATTGAACTAAACACACAGTCACTGTGCGAACTAAGTGAACTGATTCAAACGGTATAAGGCTCTCGGCCCTACGAGCCTCTATTCAAAAGTTGATTCTCACAGCGATTACATAATTTCTTTATTTGAAATACATAAATGATTCTGCAATTTAATAAGTTTACTTCAAAACATTTTTTGTTCGAGAAACATAATTCATTAATACCCTCTGGAAAAACCAACCATTAATACCTCCTGGCAACGATCAAAAGCTTAAAACCGGGGTTAAATAAATGATATTAGCAATACTATTTTATAAACATTCTAAATAAGCGAAAATCACCTTTGAAATAGCGATGAATATAGGCAATGTGCTGCGCTTACTGTTCTTCGATACCACTGTTAACAACCGCGGTAAAGTACATTTTTCTATCGCACTAATGTACTTTTTTCTACAGCGGCAAAGTACATTTTTCTACCGTAGCGAGCTACATTTTTTGTGCTATAGTAGCGCGAACAAGGAGACAGTAAAATTTAGAAAGATAGAATTTCTACCTACCTCAAGCGGCGGTGATTTCGGCGGTAGTTTTTAACGCGATATTGCTTTGCATGCCTACTGCAATAGAATTTTAGTTTGGATGCAGCATCGTGGTACAGTACGAATAATAGAAAATGTAAATGCGGGTTAACAGACTACAGTAATAAAGAAGGGGAGGCAGTTTGCATCCCTGATCCCTATTAAATAAATGTAGGTGCTGAAATGATTAAATATGGGACTACTCTAGTTGTAGGGACAAATTAACTTAGGTAGAGTTTTTTAACTTTTTTCGAGCAAAATGCATGGTTTTAATTATTAGTACCAAAAACATGGGACAGTTACGCGTAAAACGGCAGAGCAGTGTTACACGGTATTGGAAAACGTATATTGGCATTTTCTTCGATATTTTTATTGTAGGGCTATTGTACCAATGATCATCTTATTAGTCGAGTCATCATGTTGTTTAGCCGATTATTCGGTTTTCAATCAACGAATTATGATAAAATTGAATTTACTTCGGCTCTAAGATGCTCTCATAGGGACGCGGAAGCTCCAAAGCTTTCTATATGAGGAAGGGGATATACATATATATATATATATATATATATATATATATATATATATATATATATATATATATATATATATATATATATATATATATATATATATATATATATATATATATATATATATATATATATATATATATATATATATATATATATATATATATATATATATATATATATATATATATATATATATATATATATATATATATATATATATTTATATGTGTGTATGTATGTTGCGTATAAACCTAACGTAAACACTTTTTTATCGCAGGCTTGTTTTTGACTGATTTAGTTTACATAGATTTGGCCCATCCACATAAAGGTGGTTTAGAGCCTGAGCAACGCAAAATCAAAATGAATAATATTTTGAGGGTGATATCAAATTACCAAGGATCAGACTACTCATACATTCAACCTGTGGCAAAGACGTTCAATTATCTAAATTCCGTCCGATACATTGAGGAACTACAAAATATTTTCGAAGATGATCAATACAAGTATTTTTTTCATTAGTTCAACTTCCAAAATATGATTATTTATTCATTTTCAAACATTTACAGGAAATCTTTAAAATTAGAACCATTACCTTCCTCATTATCATCATCGGTGGAAGTGAACATTAAAAATGGAAGCAATAAACAAACATCCTCCAGTGCTGTTGCTGACAATGTGCAAACGAATCCCTCTAGCCTTGCTTTTTTGAATTTATCTCCGGCTAAATCGAATTCAATGCGTTTCACCAGCTCAACACTTAACTCATCTTCAAACAAGTTTATCGGGCATAGGAAATGTCGCAGTTTAGGTACGAAGTAAGTACACGCTTTTCCATTAACATTTTACCCAAAAACACTGACCAATATTCGAGGTTTTACGAACTTAATGTTGCGGATTTATAAATTCCATTATATATATATATATATATATATATATATATATATATATATATATATATATATATATATATATATATATATATATATATATATATATATATATATATATATATGTATAATAATTATGCGTAAAACGGCTGTATACCAGTTATCAGAACGTATCCGGTTATCTGGCGGTGCTGCACTCTCAGATTAAAACGATGTAGAAATATAAACGCTATGCAGAATTTGAATGGCATTCGAGTTAAGCACAGTATAAAAAACAATTCACATGTGCGGCTTTTTTGGGGCAAGCGGAGGCCCGTTGTGGCGCCAAAGGAAATTTCGAATACATACGTCCGATGTTTTCCACATACCGTATGTGAAAATGTCTTGTTTTTTTTTTTGAATTTGGCATCGGTTCGAATCGAATGAAAATCGAAATGGTAGGTTCCCATGATTGACATGTAACCCAAGCAACAAATTTCTTGATAATGTTCTACGAACGAAACGAATACAATCTGCGGCAAATCCATCAGAGAATTCGTCATTCGTGCAGCAAAGTGATTTACTCGGTCAGCAGTCAAGTATTGGTTCGTGCGATTGTATTGTTGAAACGTCCGTCTGTGTTGTCAATTGAATTGTATACACAATTAAATAAATAATATGAAATAAACTTGGAGTAGGTAATGTCAAAGACATAACGAGAGATTGACGTAAGACTGCAAACGAGCTAAATAAAAATTTTGTGTCCTAATACTACTCAAGTTCCTGCAGCTGATATTGTTCATTGAAAATACTGTAATAAATTTTGTCTTTTTTACGTGGAACCATATTATATTTATCCTAGAGAAAATTTACGTTTGTCCTATCGCGAGCGCTAAATATTTCCAAACGATCTCGGATGCAAATATTACCATCTTGATATCGTCACTGTGTGTGTACACGATTTTAAGAGCGAAGAATGCTATCTCAGCCATGAGATAAATTAACTTCAAAACTCTACATACTGGTTACGCTATAAGAACGAAAAAGAGGATACATCCAGATAGTTACTACTCATACTACTCATTGAATTTTTCACGTACTTTATTCACTTTCTTGAAATAAATGTGTGTCTACCGGATTATATTTCTTCTCGAGAGATATAAAGTAAGCTACCAGCGTAGATTTGCGTTGAGATAGATGAACACGAAACAGGGCTGCTGTCATATCATAAGTTGTATGAGCATTTAGACGACTGTCATGTAATTGATGAATGAAAAAGTACAAAATATTCTACGATAAGCAATACTGCATTCTTAAACAAGGATTACATATATCATGCTTAGAAACTACTTAGTGGGGATGTTAGATAAAATTGTCCATGGGAAGCGTAACACTGTCAAAGACACACATCTCACATTTTCAATCAGCGGTGAAATATATGTCAGGTTAAACATGTATTTGAGAGAAATTCAACCGCCGTTTCCGAGCCAGATCAGAAAAATTTGAGTATTCCTTTACGATTCAGGAAATCAATTTACCATTATTTCGATAATTACAAGCCTCTTTTTCGAACCATATTCACTGATGCGGGACAAATTTGCCGTAATAAGATTCATCTTAACCTTATCAAGTTAATACGAATTGCCACCTAATGACGGCCTTTCAGGCAAGTGACAGTCTCTCTTCATCTACCCTCTATTTCGAACTCTTCTTAACACACCGAATACCATGGGGGTAAAACAAGTGGAAACGCTAATTCTGACTGACTATATCTTAGCCATTTTTGGACCGATTCCAAAACATTAGAAAGATAGATTCATTCGGAATAAAATCCATTTGAAACGATGGAAAACCGAATATTCTACTCAAAGTTATTATAAAAAGTTCCACCTAAAGTCTGTTGAAAAAAGTGGGAACGCTTTCTTTGGCTGGCCATATCTCAGCTGTTAGAAGTCCGATTTTGAAAATTTGTTTATCATTAGATAGATACATCTATCGCAACAGAAATGTAACAGAAAAAATCACTTTGGTTATGAAAGTTATGATCAAAAACGTTACCAAAAGTCCTAGCATAAATTGTCGAAAACTTCGTATTTTCGACATACCTTTAAATTCAATGCGTCGACATATGCATTTTTATATACCACCATATGTACACCAATCGATTAAATTTAATACCAGCTATGACCTACGGGAAAAAATAGTTTCAAATTTACTACAGGAATTCCAAAAACTTGATATTTCACAGAAATTTCAATATTAAAATGAAATTAAACCTGTTTAACACTTAGCATGAAATTCATATCGAACATTTAGGCATTGTTGATGTTGTCGATTGAATATTGCTTCAATTAAAATTTTTAACAGGAAATTCTATCATATCTACTAAAAATCTCAAGAAATTTTGAATTTTTACAGAAATTTTTGAATCTTAGATTTTTTTTTGTGACTTAGCTAAGCACGCATTCAAGAATGTTCGTGTACCAACCGACTAAATTTACTTTCAGCTAAATTTGCAAGATTTGACGTAAGCGAACGTCTAAGAAATTTTGCTTACCAACTCCATGAACTTGTGAAATTTGCATGCAACGTGTGAAATTTTAGGAGTAAAATCTTATATTCACATCAAAATCTCAAAAAATCTACATTTTCGTGGAAGTTTTCGAATTTAATAGATTGGAAAATATGAAACAAACATCTATGATCTTTTATGTAGATTTTTCATATCTTAACAGTACTAGGAACTTGAACATAACGAGGAATGCAAAGAAAACATCCAAGCTTTTGTGTTCATCAATCGATTGAACTCAGAAACAGGTAAGAATTTTACAGTGAAAGAAAACCAAGAAGATAGAAAGTTACGCGTACTACTAAGGATACCATGAATCAACATTAGCGACCGTTCATAAACTACGTAGACTAAATCTGGTACTTTTCAACTCCTCCGTCCCCCTCGTAGATTTTCGTAGACTTTTCTCGCAATTTTAAAGCGTTGTCATAAAGTCGCAGTTATTTAAGATATACAATAAATCTCAAGCGGCTTTACTGGATGAACGATAAGAAAGAAAATGTATTTCCTTGTAGAGTGATTAAAATTAACAATTTTACGGGTGGAAATAGTTAGCAGGTTCAATTTCAACCTCTAGGCATGGAGAGTGGTCATTAACGTTATTACAAAGCTCATGTTTTAAGTCGGTTTTGTTTGTTGTTTTTTAATCAATCGAAGGAAACGCGCGGACGAGCAATTAAGCTAATCTGAATGTCTTAAAAAATTACAACTAATTATGAGACAACGTTAAAACCCCCCTCCGTCCTCGTAAACTAACGTAGACTTTCGTGAGATCTTTTTTTATTGTCATTATAATTGCTTCTAATCACAGCATGATCGAGCTTGATCAGATTGCATATTAATCCTCCGCGCATAGAAAAAACGGTACAAGAGTGAGAGCAAAATTGTGAGTGGGAGCAAGAGTGCGAGTATTTATGTGAAACAGCGTCAGTAAGAGTGTCCTCGCCGACGAGTTGGCCAACGAAAGAATAAGCGGTGGATTATGCACGATAGGAGTGATCGGTGTTTCATCGTCACTCACAGAAGAGCACTGCCATAACAAAATAAAGGATGGAAATAACCATGGGGAGCACACTCACACGGGAGTTTTAGATGTACTGATGGCACACGAGTGAGAAATATCTGCACAATATGAGCGATCTTAGCAACACTGCATAAAACAATGTTTTCTCAAAGTTATTTCCAACCGAAGTCTTTTGAGAAAAGGCAGAAACATTTACTTTGACTAACCCAATCTCAGCCGTTTATTATTTAGTTAGTTTTTTAATCCGTAGAGAGCTAGATCTGTCATAAAATAAATAGAATGAATTTATTTTTAATTACACATATCTCCTACCATCTCTTACCTTACCTAACAGCTATAGTCCTGGTGTGTTTTGCTGTATCAAGCATACGTCTCAACATAACTCGGTTCATGGTTGCTCGTCGCCAGCCACTCATGGCACGGCTGACGATATTCGCTGTTGTTATCATTATTGGCGGTCACCAGTTAGCTCAAATACAAAAGCTCGTCAACCACCTCGATATCGTCACCATCTATCAATATTTGTGATGGGAGGCGTAATTTTTGTTCTATAGAGACTCTTCCTCTCATGTATTTTGTTCTTCAAGCATCTTTGACCAGTCCGATACGATAAATATTTCCGTCATTTTCTCAAGGTTACGTGTCACAATATCAACACCGTCAGCGAAGCCAAAAAAAGCGGTCTTTGGAAAGATCGTACCACTCGTATCGATCCTATCCGCTTGGTACAGTCCTAAGGAATTCGTAGCTATTGACGATGGACGACGGCAAAGGATCTGAGAGAGTACCTTTTAGGCGAAATTCCATTCCTGCGGTAGAATCTCTTCCTTTCAAATCTTGGAAATCATCCAGTGCAACGCTCTAGTCAGTGCTTCTCCTCCATGTTTGAGCAGCTCGCCTGGAAATTGGTCGTTGTCCGCGGCTTTGTTATTTCTCAGCTTACTGATTTCCTCACTTATCTCCGACAGATCAGCTGCTGGGAATCTGTCGCTGGCTGAGCGTGCACCCAAATTAATTCCTGTGTAGTTCTCTGTATCATGCGCTTCGCCATTCAAATGCTCGTTTTAGTACTGATTCCACCTTCCACCGTGAGGTGACAACGTTCGGTCATGAGAAGATTACCACTGGTTTTTCGATAACCTAGTACGGTTGAAGCAGTGCTACTTATGGCGGATTTTGTATTCCTCCAGCCGTTTTCAAGAGTTTCCGCGCCAAGCTGCTCTTCGGGTGGTAGCACTAGCTCCAGTTGTTGCGCGTATTCCTCTGCAGTACGAACGCTACGTAGCTGCTCGAGATTGAGTCCCGGCGTTCCTGTACGAATTCACACTCTATAGTTTTGAGCGCATACAAACTGCGACAAGATAGTGGTCAGAATCAATGTTCGCACTGCGGTTAGTGTGGGCATTGATGACGTCGGAAAAGAATCGCTCGCCGATGAGAACGTCGTCGTTTTCATTTTCCGTATGTTGATCAATTGACCTCCAGGTAGCTTTTCAGGATATCTTGGCGGTTGAAGAAGGTGCTTCGGATCATTATTCCTCTAGAGGCTGCATAGTGTTGTCATTTGTTGCCGCTTGTAGACTTTCTAGCCCAATCACAGGCCTGTAAATTGCCTCCCGGCCTACCTGAGCGCTCATGTCGCCTTCTGTTCCGCCCAACAAAGTTCCTGCAATGTTTCGACAGCGAAACCGCGGATTTGAAGCTCATCATGCAGCATTTGGTCGTATCCAGGGAATCCAAGCGATTTGCTGTTCCATGGCCAGTACCATGGAGCGATTTGCAGTTGCAAGGCCAGTACCAACCCCCCTGTTTCGCCGAAGGACCATCGAGTCAGCCCTGTTTAGAGTCCCACGCAAACACAAGGACGGTAATCAGTCGCTCCTAACGCGGAGAACAGACGCTGCATCGAGCCGCCCCTAACATGGGAAACAAACGTTCGGATAGGTTCGCTTTCCGTGAAGAGGAGACAAGCCCTTCTTCTCTGTCAGCATACGACCAAGGTTACACGGGGGTTGGATACCCGATCTTTCCTATGGTTACTCGTACCCCAGCCGGTACCGCGGAAGGTAGGAATAGGAGTTATTGAACAAGAGGCTAAGAACCACTTTGGGGCCTGTATTACGCAATGTTCAGTTTAAATTTTTTACTGCTATTTTCGGTACGTCTTCTGTTTTTAGTTTCGACGCTTTTGAGTGACGGTTTGATATTTTGTACACTTAGAACCCAATAATTCCGGACCCGGAAGTCGGAGCAGGCTATTGACCACGAGACTGTTCATTTGAACCTTGTGTTTGTGAAAATCGGTCCAGCCATGAGTCATTGATAAACTCGACGAACTGAGTCGAATGGCATATGAAACAATTTTTGTTAGTCCAATTTCTAAGTGATTGCATAATCATCATATACGAGAAAGGTAAAACGAAATAACCTCAAGAATATTAGAAGTATTTGGCACTTAGCAAAGAATGTAATAAGAATATTCAAGCTATCATTTTCACATAAAAATATTTTCATATTTACAACAAAAATGTATAATATTGACACTATCCCAAAAATTTTAGAAGTAGGGGAAAATGTTCGGTTGCCGGCAACCCACCGTAACTTTTTACGGAAAGCAGAGAGCGTCATTCCGACAAATGTCATGTGTGTGTAATAGCAGCACGTTTTTTTTGCCGAATACCAAAGCAAACAGACGCTTGTACTTTTTGCTCCGCTCAAAACAAATTTTAATAGCGTGAAAATCAACACAAAAGTTTTTTATGACTTTTTTATATCATCACTTATGAGGTGAAATCGACTTATTTCGTGATTTAATACCGGATGTTATCAAAAATTTTCGCAACCAAAGTTTTGTTTCGTCATTTTCAAAATGTCTGCCGATTTCGGTTACCGGCACCCCAAGGTGTTCGGTCACCATCAGACAATGAAGACTTTTGTCCAAAACGCCTCCGAAAAGAATAAATTCCGTTTTTTCTTTGAATAGTTGCAGTCTTTACTTATATTTTTCCATTTTAGCGAAATTTCTTGGGGTGCCGGTAACCGAACACCTTTTTTGAAATGACCAAAATTTATCACTTTACTAAAATGATAATCAGATTTTTCCAATCGATTGCATCAACTTGGTTTATTATTCGGTTGTTAGCTAGGAACTTTAGCTAATTGATGTATAAGTGTCTGCATAATGTGAACTTTTTTTTTTTTTTTTTTTTTTTTTTTTTTTTTTTTTTTAAATAACTATTTATTGGAATATGAGTTAAAATTAAATTATTAAGATTTAAATTGGGTGTTCAGCCACAAGTGGTGACTTTTCAGCCCTGTTATATATATATATATATATATATATATATATATATATATATATATATATATATATATATATATATATATATATATATATATATATATATATGATTTGGTTTTTACCATGAAGACATCATTTGCTTCCGCAATTCTGAGATTTTTGTGTAGGGAAAATTCTAAACCAACTTGTATTGTGTAATGGGGAAAAGGAACTTATATACTAACTTACTAACTAATACAGAGAGCGAATCGATTCAATTGAAGATTGCATCGATTTTTGTCGGAATTTGCTTATAATATTATGTGACATTACATCTAATGGTTCTATATTTGTGAGTCTGTGTAACTCATTTGTACTAAACCAGGGAGGACGCTTCAGAATCATTTTCAGAATTTTATTCTGAATCCTTTGAAGCGTTTTCTTCCTGGTGGAACAACAGCTTGACCAAATTGGTACCGCATAAAGCATGGCTGGTCTGAAAATTTGTTTATAAATTAACAATTTGTTTTTTTAGACAGAGCTTAGAATTTCTGTTTATAAGAGGATATAAACATTTAATATATTTATTACACTTTGCCTGGATTCCTTCAATGTGATCCTTGAAAGTGAGTTTTTTGTCATACGTTAATCCTAAGTATTTAGCTTGATCAGACCATGTCAATTCCAAGCCATTTAATTTGAGAATGTGATTATTGTTTGGTTTAAGAAAAGAAGCTCTTGGCTTGTGAGGAAAGATAATTAATTGCGTTTTTGCTGCATTTGGTTTAATTTTCCATTTTGACAGATAATCACTGAAAATATTTAAACTTCTTTGTAGGCGACTGCAGATCACTCTTAGATTTCTACCTGTGGCTAACAGACTTGTGTCGTCACAGAATAGCGATTTCTGACAACCAACGGGTAGATTTGGAAGATCAGAAGTGAAAATATTATACAAGATTGGAGCTACACTCGAACCCTGCGGAACACCGGCTCGTACGGGTAGCAATTCAGATTTACAATTCTGATAGCTAACCTGAAGAGTACGATCAGTTAAATAATTTTGAATCATTTTGATCAAATAAATAGGAAACTGGAAATCAGACATTTTTGCTATTAAACCTTTGTGCCAAACACTGTCGAATGCTTTTTCTATGTCTAGAAGAGCAACTCCAGTGGATAACCCAGAAGATTTATTTGTTTTTATCATGTTCGTAACTCTTACAAGTTGATGAGTAGTTGAATGTTCATGACGAAATCCAAACTGCTCTGGTAAAAAAATTGAATTCTCATTTATATGAGTCATCATTCTCAACAAGATAATTTTTTCAAAAAGTTTACTGATAGAAGAAAGTAAGCTAATTGGTCGATAGCTTGATGTTTCTGCTGGGTTTTTATCAGGTTTTAGGATAGGAATTACTTTAGCGTTTTTCCATCTTTTTGGGAAGTAAGCTAATGAAAAACACTTGTTGAAAATTTTAACCAGGAGTCTCAAGGCAACATCGGGAAGATTTTTAATAAGAATATTAAAAATTCCATCATTACCAGGAGCCTTCATGTTTTTGAGTTTCCTAATAATTGATTTAATTTCATCAAAATTCGTCTCAATAATGTCATCGTGTGATAACACTTGGGTTGAAATATGATCATACTTCAGTGAGACTTCATTTTCAATAGGACTCACAACGTTTAAATTAAAATTGTGGACACTCTCGAACTGCTGAGCTAGCTTTTGAGCTTTTTCACCATTTGTAAGAAGTATTTGATTTCCTTCCTTGAGAGCAGGAATTGGTTTCTGAGGTTTCTTAAGAACCTTAGAAAGTTTCCAGAAAGGTTTAGAATATGGTTTAATTTGTTCAACTTCTTTAGCGAAATTTTCATTTCGCAAAAGAGTAAATCTATGTTTAATTTCTTTTTGTAAATCCTTAACTATGTTTTTCATAGCAGGATCACGAGAACGTTGATATTGTCGTCGACGAACATTCTTCAACCGAATGAGCAGTTGAAGATTGTCATCGATGATAGGAGAATTTAATTTAGTTTGAGCTTTGGGAACTGAAAGATTTCTAGCTTCGATAATATAATGATTCAAATTATCAATTGCTGTGTCGATGTCCGCAGAATTTTCTAAAATAGTTTCATCATCCACATGATTTTCAATGTGAGATCTGTAATTCAACCAATTAGCTCTATGATAGTTGAAAATATAACTAATTGGATTAATTATGGCTTCGTTGGAAAGTCTGAATGTTACAGGAAGATGATCTGAGTCAAAGTCAGCATGAGTAATCGGTTCACTACAAATGTGACTTTGATCTGTTAGAACCAGATCAATTGTAGACGGGTTTTTCACGGAAGAGAAACAAGTAGGATTACTGGGATGAAGAACTGTGAAGTAACCAGCTGAGAGTTGATTATGAAGTATTTTACCATTACTGTTATTTTGCCTACAATTCCACTGGACATGCTTAGCATTTAAGTCCCCTATTACGAAAAATTTCGATCGATATCTTGTAAGTTTTTGCAAATCGCCTTTAAAGAAATTTAATTGTTCGCCGGTGCATTGGAATGGCAAATATGCTCCAGCGATGAAATAAATTCCATGAATGGTTTCAACTTCGATTCCCAAGCTTTCAATAACTTTAGTATTGAAAGAAGGTAAAATTCGATGTTTAATTTGCCGTTGGACAAAAATGGCAACTCCACCACCCATTCCAGTAAACCTGTCAAATCGATGAACCACATAATGTGGATTACTTTTCAATTTTACATTTGGTTTAAGAAAAGTTTCTGTCACAATGGCAATATGAATTTTGTGAACTTTGAGAAAATTATAAAATTCATCTTCACTCGATTTCAAAGATCGAGCATTCCAATTTAAAATATTCAAATAATTATTTAACATCACTGTTAAATTTTAAATTCATTATAATATTATTTGCAAATTTCCATCCGATTTGAAATGCTTCAAAAAGTGATGAAGTCGAATTCATTTGGATGATCATTTGAAAAAGTTGATCTTGTAGGTAGATCATTTTATTTTCAGTTATATCGCCTAAATCGACTTCATTTAAAGAAGCGAATGGTATTGAAGGAATATTTGTAGGTAGACTGCCATTAGAAGAAGATGGTTTGGCCGGTCTACCTATTAATAAATTGTTTTCGTTAGAAGAAGAACTGCAAGGCGGTCCTGTGTTTTGATTATTTACATTAGAAGAAATAGGTGATAGATTTCTACCTAATATACCAGCATAACTGACATTAGAAGAAGATGATGACGAGGTCGATCTACCTGTCAATAAATTGTTTTCGTTAGAAGACGAATTGGCAGGCGTACCTGTTTTTTGTTTAGAAGAAATCAGTGCCTTAAAAGAATTAGGCGTGGCACCTGTAACGGTTTTCTGATTTTCAGGTATGTTCTGTAAATTTAAGGTCGTTGATTTGACTTGTTGTCGAATGGTATTGAAGGAATATTTGTAGGTAGACTGCCATTAGAAGAAGATGATTTGGCCGGTCTACCTATTAATAAATTGTTTTCGTTAGAAGAAGAACTGCAAGGCGGTCCTGTGTTTTGATTATTTACATTAGAAGAAATAGGTGATAGATTTCTACCTAATATACCAGCATAACTGACATTAGAAGAAGATGATGACGAGGTCGATCTACCTGTCAATAAATTGTTTTCGTTAGAAGACGAATTGGCAGGCGTACCTGTTTTTTGTTTAGAAGAAATCAGTGCCTTAAAAGAATTAGGCGTGGCACCTGTAACGGTTTTCTGATTTTCAGGTATGTTCTGTAAATTTAAGGTCGTTGATTTGACTTGTTGTCGAAGCGAACGAGCGTTTAAAATTTTTTCCCTGACAGGACATTTAAAAAAATTGGATTTATGATTTCCATTGCAATTTGAACATGAAAATTCATCAGTGGTTTCATTCATTGGACAAACGTCTTTCGAATGCGATTTACCACAATTCAAACACCGTATATCCATATGACAATTTTTGGTTCCATGACCGAAGCCTTGGCAACGACGACATTGCGTTAAGTTTGCAATACGATTATGCCGTTTATAATGTTCCCAATGAATTTTAATGTGGGAAATGAAACGTACTTTTTCTAAAATTTTCAAATTGTTTACATCACTTCGATTGAAGTGTATTAGGTAAAGTTCATGGGAAATTCCAGAGTGTGGTTTAGAAGTACCATTCGCTCTTTTTTTCATAAGTATTACTTGGGAAGGGGCAAAACCAAGCAGTTCTTTTAGTTCATTTTTAATTTCATCAATACTTTGATCATTTGATAATCCTTTCAAGACAGCCTTGAAGGGTCTGTCTGATTTTATATCATATGAATAAAATTTATGAAGTTTCTCGGACAAATATCGAATAAGACGTTCGTAATCTTCCAATCCATCCACCAAGACTCGACATCCTCCTCTTCGTCCGATTTGAAATGAGACTTTTACTTCCGGGAGAAAAGTAGAAAGCTTAGTACGGAATGCTTTGAAGTCGGAAATCATCACCGTCACTGGTGGCATAGATTGTTGTTTCTTCCCAGAACGACAAGCGTCCATTTTGGGAATTTTTGAAGAACTTTCTTCTATGTCGCTACAATCGGATTCAGGAAGAATCTCGTAAATATTGTTAGACGGCATAGGATCAACGGAAGGGAAATCCGTCCGTTGTCTTTTATTTTTACATTCAGATTCTATAAGATCGTGAATGTTATTAGATAAATGTTGAATAACGGATTGTGATTTATTCCGTATTGAATTATTTTTAGCCTTAGGCTTGTTGCCTTTCCGGTTGGACGCAGGCATTTTTGAAATTTTAAATTAAATTAACTAGGCTAAATTAGTCTTCGATTAGACTCCTAGCTAGCCTTAAAAAAGGCTGATTAATTTCTTAGTCACTCTAATATCACTCTTTGTATCACTTAGTCACTCTAATATCACTCTTTGTATCACCTAGTCACTTAGTTAGTGATTCAGGTAGCCTTGAAAAAGACTGAAGCCTTGAATCAATGAAACTCTAGGTAGCCAGAAAAAAAAATTCCAGGAGCCAAGAGCTATACGCGTGCGGTGCGAACGACTGTTCAACACCGACTGATAATGTGAACTTAGTCAAACGTTATAAGCTGCTTAAAAGAAAAGGGCGCCGGTAACCGAAAACTCTCCTCTATTGTAAAAAATGTTTACCCAATGATTTCTAATACGAGAGCTGTTACTGTTTTTAGCCTAAAAATGAAAACAGTACTACCTACGTATTTGATCGGAAATGGTTTTATTGTTTTCAAAATATTCCCCTAGATTATCAACACGCTTTCCCGCTTTCCTTAATGGGGGTACCTCACCTGGTTTGTTTGAGCAGATGTGTGCGACCTTGCAATATCGTGAAGAAGAATGATTTTGCAGCAATTTTGCTGGCAAATACATGGTGGTATACCAATAAGAATTTATGGCCTTACGATCCTCTGAAGCAACGGTAGAGATATGAATTATATATTATTATAATTTGGTATTTTGTATGTTAACGTGTGCAAGTGGTCGTTACAATCCGTCAAGTGTTATGGGTGCAGTGGTGGCACAATCCGTCAAAAATTATGGGTGAAGTCGTGGAAAATCCAGATCAGTGCCACAGTTGGATCGCGAGACAGTTGGAAATCATATTTTTATGTTTCGTCTTTGTCAACAATCATGTGAACAGGGTCCGCCATGTAATTTTTTTTAAACATGCAATAAAACACAAACGGTTTATCCGATTTTAAATTTTATTTTTTCATATTAAAGTACAATCCTTCCGGTTAATTGTGGAATATAATTTCATTCAAATGGCTGCCTCGGCTGGCCTTGCAGTACGCCATACGGTCGGTCCAGTTTTTGAGTACATTTTCGATTGTATGCAGCTTTATTTCAGCTATGGCTGCACGACTGTTGTCCTTCAAGGCTTGAATAGTCTCTGGTTTGTCAACATAACACTTATCTTTGACAGCCTCCCAAAGATAATAGTCTAACGGCGTCATATCACAGCTCCGAGGCGGCCAAACGACATCCGAATTTCGACTGATAATTCGATCTTCGAAGACTGTGCGCAGAAGATCGATCGTAGCGTTGGCTGTGTGGCACGGAGCGCCGTCTTGTTGGAACCAAATGGTGTCCAAGTCTTCCCCTTCAAGTAACGAGAAGAACCAATCGCTAATCATGGCGCGGTAGCGCTCGCTTTTGACCGTGGCGGCGGCTCCTGCCTCATTTTCGAAGAAAAATGGCCCAATGATGTCACCAGACCAAAATCCGCACCAAACCGTCACTCTCTGAGGATGCATCGGCTTCTCCATAATAACGTGCTGGTTTTCCGTCCTCCAGATGCAACAATTTTGCTTATTAACATACCCGCCGAGATGAAAATGATTTTTTGGCAAAAATCGGCGTCTTCTGTACATCGTAAATCTGTACTTTTTTCACGCGTTCCTCAAGCAAATACACAACCATTTTCGTTCAGCGGAAGGATAAAACTAAGTTTCTGTCAAATCAGAAGTGACATCAAGCTTACCAATGTCGAAATAACCGCTAGTTAAGAAAAATGTTAGATGGCGGACTTGTACTTTGCAGTTGGGAATCGACAATTCGATCGTGTACCTGGCTAAATCCCGCACCAGGAAACTGTACCACGAATAATTAGTGCCGCCGAAATACATCATAGTGGAAAACAAAACGTACATCAAAACGAACACCGCCTGGATATTTCATAGTGATTTCGGAAGAAGGAATTCAACAAATTTGCCAAGAAGTGGTTGTGGCAAGCGATCTGCGAAAAATTTAAAATGGATTTTTGATTATATACTTGATACATTGGTGTTAAGTCTGATCCACTCCTGTATATGTTGTCAAGCTGCTACGCGTATAATCGAGCCACTCCACTGGTAATGCTCATTTCGGTGAAAATATGGATTTTTCAATATTTGTTGTGAATACGACTTACTTTACTACGGGGCGCCTTTCCAAAATTCGACATGTGGATGAATGGGCAGAAGTTAATCGTTAATATCTCGACTTGTACTAAACACAGCAACATAATTCTTTATACATTTTATCAAAAATATGATCAGAAATTTCAGATTATAATTTCAACTGTGTGAGATAGTCATAAACAACTCATAAAAAAAATTTCTCAAGCATTCATCAATCATATTCCAAAAGAACTATGCGAAATTTTACGTAGTGAGAAAAGGGAGAGCTAGCACAATTCATACAAGCGATCAACTAATTTTTTTGATTTAAAGATATTTTATTCAGGCCTATTTGCGTGCAAGCTTTACGTGGCCGATTTAGCTGAGTTTTTAGATATTTTTTTTTTGTATTGGATCTCGTTGTCACCCTTTTTCTAGGGGGAGAGGAGCTTCCATTTTCCTCCTGCGAAGATTGAGGGGCAGTTTTTTCGTGGTTCGTCTCGTCATCCATTGCCGTGGTATTGTTGTTGATTTCGTTGCTAGTTGCTGTAGATGCGCCTTGTTGTATATTGTTTGCAGTTGCTGGTTTGTTGGATGGTAAGTTGTTAACTGTAGCTGGTGTACTTTGTTCTATAGAGGATACGTTGGATGGTTTCGTGGAACGGGATGCTTCATTGTTGTTGGTGACTGTCATAGGTGTACTGGGGTTGCTTGGGGTTGATGTGAAGGAAGCACCGTTGTCCTTTGGTATAGTTGTCTCCTTGTCCGGTTATCACATGGCTTACCGTAGTGAACAGCTTTTTGGCAATATTGACATGTGGCCATCTGATTGTCATAGGTAACAAGTGATTTGCACGGTATTCTTGTATCCTGACCGAATGTCACATAAGAAGGTATAAGCCTCCTCAAGCGCATGCGTAACAAACGTACGCCATTTAGAATACCTGGGAAAAAATTCTTCCACTTTTCTTTTTCGAGAGAGAATCTCCCCGTATTGGGACATGGTATGGCGAATAGAAGGATCGATGACGCTTGAGGGAAGATCATGCACACATACTTCTAAAGCACTATCTTCCATATATACTGGAATGTTGTACTTGATATTTTCATGCTCAACATAGTGCACATTATTATTGTCTTTAGCGAATTGAATTGCATCCAACTCTTTATAGAACTGGATATAAACAACATTATTGGTCTTATTGCATTGAAGTAAATGCACACGTTTAATGTCAAGATGCATTTGCTCCTTAAGCAAACCTCCAAGTTCTCGTATCGAAGGTCGAATTTTGCACTGTCTGAAGTCAACAATAATTATATTCTTTAGTACCGGCGGTAACTTTTGTTCGTTTGGTTCACTCATTTTCGAGGTCTATTGTTCAGCATTTCAATTTCAGTCGGTGTTGAACAGTCGTTCGCACCGCACGCGTATAGCTCTTGGCTCCTGGAATTTTTTTCTGGCTACCTAGAGTTTCATTGATTCAAGGCTTCAGTCTTTTTCAAGGGTACCTGAATCACTAACAGTCTTTTTAAAGACCAACAATTAGTCAGCTTTTCTCAAGGCTATACAAAGAGTGATATTAGAGTGACTAAGTGATATTAGAGTGACTAAGTGAAACAAAGAGTGCTATTAGAGTGACTAAGAAATTAATCAGCCTTTTTTAAGGCTAGCTAGGAGTCTAATCGAAGACTAATTTAGCCTAGTTAATTTAATTTAAAATTTCATTCATTTAAAAAATGCCTGCGTCCAACCGGAAAGGCAACAAGCCTAAGGCTAAAAATAATTCAATACGGAATAAATCACAATCCGTTATTCAACATTCAACCCTTCAAGGTTGTCTTGCAAGGCTTATCAAATGATCAAAGTATTGATGAAATTAAAAATGAACTAAAAGAAGTGCTTGGTTTTTCCCCTTCCCAAGTAATACTTATGAAAAAAAGAGCGAATGGTACTTCTAAACCACGCTCTGGAATTTCCCATGAACTTTACCTAATACACTTCAATTGAAGTGATGTAAACAATTTGAAAACTTTAGAAAAAGTACGTTTCATTTCCCACATTAAATTCATTGGGAACATTATAAACGGCATAATCGTATTGCAAACTTAACGCAATGTCGTCGTTGCCAAGGCTTCGGCCATGGAACCAAATATTGTCATATGGATATACGGTGTATGAATTGTCGTAAATCGCATTCGAAAGACGTTGGAATTTATTCCATCGCTGGAGTGTATTTGCCATTCCAATGCACCGGCGAACAATTAAATTTCTTTAAAGGCGATTTGCAAAAACTCACAAGATATCGACCGAAATTTTTCGTAATAAGGGACTTAAATGCTAAGCATGTCCAGCGAAATTGTAGGCAAAATAACAGTAATGGTAAAATACTTCATAATCAACTCTCAGCTGGTTACTTCACAGTTCTTCATCCCAGTAATCCGATTTGTTTATCTTCCGTAAAAAACCCGTCTACAATTGATCTATTTCTAACAGATCAAAAACACAGTTGTAGTGAACCAATTACACATGCTGACTTTGACTCAGATCATCTTCCAGTAACAGACTTTCCAACGAAGCTATAATTAATCCAATTAGTTCTATATTCAACTATCATAGAGCTAATTGGTTGGATTACAGATCTCACATTGAAAATCATGAAACTATTTTAGAAAATTCTGCGGACATCGACACAGCAATTGATAATTTAAATCATTATATTATCGAAGCTAGAAATCTTTCAGTTCCCAAAGCTGAAACTAAATTAAATTCAGACTTTCCAACGAAGCTATAATTAATCCAATTAGTTCTATATTCAACTATCATAGAGCTAATTGGTTGGATTACAGATCTCACATTGAAAATCATGAAACTATTTTAGAAAATTCTGCGGACATCGACACAGCAATTGATAATTTAAATCATTATATTATCGAAGCTAGAAATCTTTCAGTTCCCAAAGCTGAAACTAAATTAAATTCTCCTATCATCGATGACAATCTTCAACTGCTCATTCGGTTGAAGAATGTTCGTCGACGACAATATCAACGTTCTCGTGATCCTGCTATGAAAAGCATAGTTAAGGATTTACAAAGAGAAATTAAACATAGATTTTACTCTTTTGCGAAATTTGAACGTTGTGAGTCCTATTGAAAATGAAGTATCTCTGAAATATGATCATATTTCAACCCAAGGGTTATTACAAGATAACATTATTGAGACGAATGTTGATGAAATTAAATCAATTATTAGGAAACTTAAAAACATGAAGGCACCTGGTAATGATGGAATCTTTAATATTCTTATTAAAAATCTTCCCGATGTTGCCTTGAGACTCCTGGTTAAAATTTTCAACAAGTGTTTTTCATTAGCTTACTTCCCAAAAAGATGGAAAAACGCTAAAGTAATTCCTATCCTCAAACCTGATAAAAACCCAGCAGAAACATCAGGTTATCGACCAATTACCTTACTTTCTTCTATCAGTAAACTTTTTGAAATAAAATATCTTGTTGAGAATGATGTCTCATATAAATGAGAATTCAATTTTTTTACCAGAGCAGTTTGGATTTCGTCATGAACATTCAACTACTCATCAACTCAGTTCGTGTAGACCACTCGTCGCGTACGGTCGCATTTTTCTCTTGCTCTGTATTCTTGCGCTTTGCTTCGCTCGGGCTGCGCCATCCGGATTATTGTTGCGTTAGATTTTCGCCTTCCGAATCACTTTACGAGTGTTGATGCTTTTAATTCCTTTGAATGTAGCTGCCAACTACTTGTATCATAAAGGAGGAAATGTCTGAAAAATATACCAGTTGTACGATATATTGAAGCAGGTGCTATTTATAGTTTTATTCGATTGGCAAAATCGATTGATGAATCTTTTGACCGAGGAATAAGTGAGTGTGGTAGGCTTTATTGTGATAGAAAAAGTGTTGTGCTAATGACAGATGTCAGGAGTCCCAAAGGTTACTTATTTGTTAGCGTAATTTCGAAAATTTAATACGGGACAATAACCATCGTGTTTCTGACCATCAAAAGCGCGAGTGCTACACTTTTTGCTTTTTTGGTAGTGATGCGCCGTCTCGCGGTAAATAGCTGAAGTTGTGGCTATAACGAATGTTCGGTGACATCTTCCAATGTAGGCAGCAGAATCGACGTTCGATCACGGTGTTATAATTACGTTGTCGGACGAACTGCGAGTGTGAATACCGGTGAGATCAGTCCAAATTTTCATATTTTGTTGAATCAACGATGCTTACGTATCGCGAAATCAAAACATAACACACTAGACTAAATACCGCCGTCTATTCGAAATATGTTTAACCGATGTATTTTTATTTGTTTTCATTAGACTGTATTATCTTTTCATTTTCTCGTGAAATCAATGGTTCATCTGAAAATTGAAAATTAAACATTTTCACATTTAATATAGCAAATGTGGATTCGCATTTCTAAGATAGTGTTTTAGCCATTCGATATTTTATGGAAATTTTTGGCAAATCACTACACACGTTTTCTAACTAAACAAGCTTTCCCTATATGACCAACTAGGAATCTTTTCAAGAGATTTCTAAGTATACTAGTTTATATTATATACATGACTATTATATTATATGAAAATTTTGCAAGATTAAATTAATTGGAGCGAGAGCAACTAGACAGGCCATCTGGTGTGTGTGACACTGTAAGCAATTATGTTATCGTATATTGAATTGTGTTATATTATATTACATTATATTATGTTATATTGTATTGTATTATATTATATTATGTTGTATTATACCATATACTTCTATTGAATTATTTTAAAAACATTTGTTGTGGGTACGTAAGGGGAGGAAGCATCAGGGCATCAGACAAATTGATGACTGGATTAGGGAATTGCTATACTTTTTTGTTCGTACTGAGCTCTGCTCGATGCTTTTAGGTAGAAGGATATTTGCTGTTATCATATACTTAGGTCGAATCGAATTGAAGTTTCACTCACGACGAGTCATTCGTTGTGAAGTTCATTATGAGTAGTACCATGTACCACTGCTCAACATATACAATTGTTTTCCTTATAAGTCATCACTTTTAAAGTAATCCTTCAACTAAACATCAAGGTCGTCACAAGGTGAGCTTGCTACTCACAGGTTCCTGACTCATGCCTACACGTGTGTCTGTGGTGACAATTGGTCGATGGAAGGTGTTGGTGGCAGTAGGAGAGGGGGCGAAATGGCTTATAAACTCAAGCCCATTATACATAGTAATATATATCATAGCATATCGCAACATGTCATTTTTTCATTGTATTATATATTATTATTTATAACATTATTTTCACTATTACATTCATAGTTATTACTATCATTTTGCTATGATTAATAATATTATATTATTTTTATTGGTGTGGATATTATTATTATTAGAAAAGAAATACTTTACTTCCTGCAGTGTTGCGAAGATAGAAGAGCATAACTGACACTCGACATTAACTGTTATATATTATTTGTATATTATTTTATCAAATATTATATTATACTATATTACATTTTATTATATTATACCGCATTATATTATATGATTTTATGTTATATTAATTTCATCACACTATGTTTCATTGTATTTATTAATATAAATCATTTATCATGTGGGCGTAAAGGGAGGGAGCATCAGGGCATCGGGCGAATCGATGACTGGACGAGAGATTGTGGATAGCCAGCCCAAGTCACTTGAAGGAAACTTGTTTCCTTCTGAAGGTTAGACATGAGTCTGACGCGCCCTTCTCAAACAAACCATCAGGCGGGTTCAAGCATGTATAGCGATATGCTTCATCCACGCACTGGATATTATGGTTGGAAAAGCATCTTTTTTCCCGCGGAATACGAGTAAGTGACTCTACTTACATATCCGCCCAACCCTTTTTGTTCGCTTTTCGGTAACAGCTATAGTAAGAAGGTGAATGGATGAGTCATATCGGGGCTACTGTAAGTCTACCCGCATCCACTGGCAAGTCCTTGAACTGATGGTGGCTTCACTTCACATCACACATCACATCACAACTTGTCAGAGTAACGAACATGATAAAATCAAATAAATCTTCTGGACTATCCACTGGAGTTGCTCTTCTAGACATAGAAAAAACATTCGACAGTGTTTGGCACAAAGGATTAATAGCAAAAATGTCTTATTTCCAGTTTCCTATTTATTTGATCAAAATGATTCAAAGTTATTTAATTGATCGTACTCTTCAGGTTAGCTATCAGTATTGTAAATCTGAATTGCTACCCGTACGAGACGGTGTTCCGCAGGGTTCGAGCGTAGCTCCAATCTTGTATAATATTTTCACTTCTGATCTTCCAAATCTACCCGTTGGTTGTCAGAAATCGCTATTCTGTGACGACACAAGTCTGTTACCCACAGGTAGAAATCTAAGAGTGATCTGCAGTCGCCTACAAAGAAGTTTAAATATTTTCAGTGAAAATGGAAAATCAAACCAAATGCAGCAAACGCAATTAATTATCTTTCCTCACAAGCCAAGAGCTTCTTTTCTTAAACCAAACAATAATCACATTCTCAAATTGAATGGCTTGTAATTGACATGGTCTGATCAAGCTAAATACTTAGGTTTAACGTATGACAAAAAACTCACTTTCAAGGATCACATTGAAGGAATCAAGGCGAAGTGTAATAAATATATTAAATGTTTTTATCCTCTTATAAACAGAAATTCTAAGCTTTGTCTAAAAAACAAATTGTTAATTTATAAACAAATTTTCAGACCAGCCATGCTTTATGCAGTACCAATTTGGTCAAGTTGTTGTTCCACCAGGAAGAAAACGCTTCAAAGGATTCAGAATAAAATTTTGAAAATGATTTTGAAGCGTCCTCCCTGGTTTAGTACAAATGAATTACACAGACTAACAAATATAGAACCATTAGATGTAATGTCACATAATATTATAAGCAAATTCCGACAAAAATCGATGCAATCTTCAATTGAATCGATTCGCTCTCTGTATTAGTTAGTAAGTTAGTATATAAGTTCCTTTTCCCCATTACACAATACAAGTAGGTTTAGAATTTTCCCTAAACAAAAATCTCCGAATTGCGGAAGCAAATGATGTCCTCATGGTATCAACCAAATCATATATATATATAATAGGGCTGAAAAGTCACCACTTGTGGCTGAACACCCAATTTAAATCTTTAAAGTTATTTTAAAAAAATAATAAAAAAATAATCAATTTCATTCGTATTCATGACATCTAGTTATGTCTCTGACGTTACACACCCGTACTTTTTTACAAGAAAACGAAGTTATTTCACTCTACAGATTTTACCAGTTTCGGAGTTCAATCGAGTTCAATAAAATTTTCTACAAATTTTAGGTAATACCAAATTCAATCAACATAAAAGATCATAGATGTTTGTTTTACATTTTCCAATATATTAAATTCGAAAACTTCCACGGAAATGTTGGTTTTTTGAGATTTTGATGTAAATATAAGATTTTACTCCTAAAATTTTACACGTTGCAAAGTTCATTGAGTTGATAAGCAAAATTTCTTAGACGTGACCTTACGTTAAATCCACGTAAGTGCCTAAAACTTTTTCATTTTTAAAAACTTCTATGAAAATATCGAGTTTTTTTATTCAAAAATTTCTGTGAAAATGCAAAATTTCTTGAGATTTTTTGTAAATATGATAGAATTTCCTGTTAAAAATTTTAATTGAAGATATATTTAATCGATTGGTGAACAACAATGCCTAAATGTTCAAAGTGTCAAACATTGTATTGTGTATTGTAATTTCTGAGAAAATATCGAATTTTTTGAGACATTTTCAGTCAAGTTCAAATTGATTTCTTCTAAAACATATAGCTGCTATCAAATGCAATCTTTTGGTATATTAAAATGCATATGTCGTCGCTTTGAATTTAAAGATATGTCGATAATACGAGGTTTTCGATAACTTATGCTAGGACGTTTTTGATCATAACTTTCATTAACAAAGTGTAATTGAACATTTTTCTGTTCCATTTCTGTTGCGATAATCGTATCTGTCTAATGATAAACAAATTTTCAAAATCGGACTTCTAACAGCTGAGATATGGCCAACCAAAGTAAGCGTTCTCACTTTTTTCAAACAGGCTTTAGTTGGAACTTTTTATAATAACTTTGCGTAGAATATTCGGTCTCCACTTTTCATGGTACCCGTGGTAGTCCGCATAACTTTTTACCCCCTAGGTATTCGGAGTGCTAATCCACATAGTGGTGTGATAGTACCTTTTCTTGCCATTTAAATAGCCTCGTTTGTAAGATTTTAACCTCGACCATTAGTATTGTGAGCATACATAGTGCAGAATGGTGTCGCTTTTGTAAAATCTCTAAATCCTCTCGGGGGTTGGAGGTTTTATTAACTGTGCATCGTTCTTGCTAAAAACAAATTGATCGTAAGGCACAAATCTCCAAATATCAAGGGGAACGTGCCATTTGATCCAATTTGTTCTGATTTCTGATAATAATAATAATAATAATAATTTTTCCCCTTTATGGGCTACTCTGACCGAGGGGGGTGGTTACAACGATCCGCACTTTCCATACCGGACGAACTAGGCTATGGTGCCCAAATGAACACACATGAATTGTAAAACCCACCACGCTTTCTATATTCTAATCTTCTAATTAACTATATTGACGCTTGGGCGATATTTAGTAAATAACTAGCCTTCTCCAAACAGTTCTATATACTTACAATTTTACCGAAGTCTCAGGACCTCTCGACTCTTACACATACTATCACACTTCGTATATTTAACAAAATCAAAATTTTCTTAAATAAAATCACATTTTGCACCTAAACCTCAACGAACGAGTTAATTCATTTTTCCGTCGCATGTCGTCACAACTACAGGATGATTTATGTAATGGAATTAAAATAATGTCACTCATTTTGCTAGTAGATGGTTGAACCGATCTCGTCCATCTAACATTCAAATAAATGGTCTGAAGGTCTCATAAAAACTGCTTGTTTTTTCATCAGTTCCGACTTCCGGTTCAGGAGACACAGGGTGATTAGTGTAAAAAATATCACATAAGTTTATCGGGTTCACAGATTTTGAGAGTCGGTGACCAAATAAACTTATTTAGATTCTACCGGTATTCGGTTTTCGATATCCAAAAATTTTATGTGGAACGCACTACAATTTCTATACGATGGCTACACTGATTTTCAAAAATTTCGAATCTAATGAAATGGTTAACAATCTATTAGGCGAATTTAACTGACTTCGGCTACACCAAAAAGCCAAAACCGTTTCAATAAACAAAAATTCAAATTAAAATAAACCTATGGTCCCATCAGTGGCGTCTTGTGACAAAATTTACAGGTTGTACACTGATTATGTGGTATGAAATAACGATATACTTTTGGATGAGAATTTTTTTATTAAATTTAGTTCGTGTCATCGATACAATAGAAGAACTCGACACTCTGCACGTCGAGCAAATCTGTCAATAAATTCATCAATAAAACCGCGTCGACTTTGCAATTGAGACAGCAATCCGTTTTCTACTACCATAAACATAAGCCACTGAAGCCTCTTAAATGGTTTGCATACTCTCAGAGCTGAAACTTTCCGCTGAAGATTCCGTTAACAAAAAATCTTCAAAGTTGGGCTAAAAACTATTTCAATTTATTCGTCATACTAATTCATGGGCATACGAGCTATTTTTGGTTCTGCAATTGTTGGAATAATTTTAAGGTTTCATACTATTTCTATCTTCGGTTCGTCTTGGAGCTCCGAAATTTTAATTAAAATTCATTTAAAACGACGATTATTAAAATAATTTCATGAAAACTAAAATAACGAAGAATATTCACGCGAAAAATACATGCTGATTGATAAAAAAGTGGTTTCGTCTCACTGCTACGTTTTTTTTGCGTGAATACGACTTATTTTACTATGGAATTCCTTTTCAAAATTTACCCTGTATAAGAATGGGCAGAGCTTTATCGCTAATATCTCTTGATATACTTGATCAAACAACATAATTTTTTCTATAAGCTATCGGAAATATGATCAGGAATTTGTGATTAAATTTTCAACAGCGTGAGATAACCATAAATAACTGAAAAACAAAGTTTTCTAAAACTTTTGGAAATGATGAGGAAAATTTATCACGTTTGTTTGTCTTTTTTGCACATGGACTACGGTTTTAAGGTAGTCAGGCACATATCAGTTCCGATTGTCTACTGGACGAGTATAAAAGGTAAACTATGATTGAAAATCGTTCATTTCTTCTATTGCTGCAGACGGAACTGGATGTCGAGGTGAGGTTCTCTCACCAACATCAGTAAAAAAAACCTAGGATAAAGAGTAAACTCTCAGGTCGTCCTCTCATTTTTACTTCGGTCGTCGGGAGCAGCAGTCGCCAGTAATAAGAAGCAAAGTTTTCGCGTGGTACTAAACCTCAAACGCTCAGGTCGTGCTCTAATTTGGACTTCGGTCGTTAGGAGGAACAATCGGCAAAGAAAGCAGATCTTTTGCGTCGTGTAAAGCCTCAAACGCTCAGGTCGTCCTCTCATTTGAACATCGATCGTCGGGAGCAGCAGTCGCTGCCAGTAATGAGAGCAGACCTTTTCTGTGGTACAAAACCTCAAACGCTCAGGTCGCAGTGCCAGTTTCCCTTCAAAGATGATCGATTGTATCATCCTGCTGCTGGTCGTTTGCATTGGAGCAAATTACAACGAAAAATGGACAACAATGGGAAATATTATGCATAACCAGCCCTCCTAATGTTATCTTAAAAATTATTAAGGTTGCTTATTTGCAAATCGGAAATTAAAACTATCAGTGTAGTTTAAATCTAAAATAATTTGATTATTTTGTGCAATTCTCGCAGTGCAAAATTCGCAACAGTTTGATATCGTTTATATCCAGACAGTGTTTAATATCTTAGAGAATTACACAACTTGGCCTGCCAAAAATTAATCCTTTCATCCGTACAGCATTTTGATAGTTTCTTTTATTGAAATATTGAAATCCGAAATGAAATAATCGACATAAAAATTATGTATGTTGCTATTCAGAACCATAATTGTGTCAGTTTCATTCGTATTCACGACATCCAGTTATATTTCTGACACCCGTCCTATGACATTACGTATCCGTAGTCTGTTTAGTGTATTTTACTTCTTTATAGAGACATTGAACCCTGCGTACATTTTTTCGAATTTAGACTTTTGCAACTCTGTCTGAAGATATTCGAAATATTTTCCTGGCATCTCCAAGACGGCAGTTTTGACAGTTTTCTTTGATTATCGAGGTGTGCTGCACTCCGAATTCCTTCCGACCCACCAAACTGTCAACAACGAACACTATTTGAGTGTTGGCAACACAGATCAGCGATCATGCTGCGTCAAAGAGGAGAAGCGATAAGCCCCTTTGAAATGTCGGTACAGGCAGAAATGTCAAACATAAACTAGTGTCACACACGATAAGAAACAAGTGCCTCGATAAAATGTATTTCCTGATTAAAAATTCTAATTGAACTTAAATATAGACAGGCGCGTATACAGGGGGGTGTTTTAGGGGTTCAAACCCCCTCCGAAACTCAAAAAAGTATGATATTATGTAAACTCTTTTTTTCAAATAAGTAAAAAATAAAATGAATAATTTTCAACAAACGACTCCACAATAAAAAAATTTCAAATAATTATATAAAAAGTTCCATTTGTATGGAAATTGATCAACATGTTCTGAAACACCCCCCGAAATTTTTTTCTGGGTACGCGCCTGAATATAGATCATAAAATGAAGTCTTCAAATTAAAATGATTAAAACCTAGGATATTACATGCAGCTAAAATATTGGACTGTTACAATAGGACGAATTGTACACGAAGAAGACTTATATTGTAAGTAAACTAAAATGTAAAAGAAGGAATGAATTCATAAATCAACATTAAATTTCTAGCTTGAAGCTTACTTCAACCATCAATTTCAGTTCGTGCTCGCATCGCATCCGACGCAGTCCAAAATTTCTTACGGTCGCGACGACAGAAACAAAGACGATACAGTGCAGTGAACAATAGAGTGTACGAAATGGGCAAATACGATTTAACAAAGCCTGAAACTTGGCCTACAAGGCCAAATTCAATTTGTATTGATTTCAAGCGCTGCAAAGTTAGACCTGCAGCAACCGAAATTGAAATCTTGCTAAAGGAACGAATGCATCTAAACGTTAATGATGTAAGTGAGATTCAATTCAACAAGGCGTCGAACTGTGTGTACATTATGTTTAAACGTGAAAAAGACGCAATTGCATTTGCTTCGGTTAATAACGGGGTGCACAGTATTGATCATGACAATGTTAAATATAAAATCCCTGTGTACATGGTGGACAATGCCATAGAAGTACGCGTGCATGACCTTCCCCCGCAGACCAGCGAGGGGTATGTTCGGGAATGCATGTCGCAGTACGGTGAAGTTCTTTCCATCGAAAAGGAAGTATGGCGGAATTTTTTCCCGGATATCCGGAATGGCGTGCGAGTGGTACGTATGCAACTACGTAAAGCAATTCCATCTTACATCATTTGTGGTCAAGACGGGATACATCCGTGTAAAACGTTGATTACGTATGAAAATCAATTGGTTACATGTCAGTTTTGTGAACAACCTGCACACTACGGCAAACCTTGCACTGAAACTGCGAAAACAAACAAAAACAAGGACAACCGCTCAACAACGGAAACTAGTGAATGCAGTGCTCCTGTTTCAAAAACACCTTCACCATCTAACCAACTATCAACTGCAATCAATGTACAAAGCGCATCTACGGCAACTGCAAATGAACCCAAGACGGTGCTCAACAACGAAAACAAGGAAACGGAAACCGTTTACAAAACCAACGATATAGCAATGGATGATACGAGCAACGGACAAAATGACCTCCAATCTTCGCTAGAAGGAAATGGAAGCTCCTCTCCCCCTAGAAGAAGGGTGACAACGAGATCCAACAATGCAAAAAAAAATAATTTTATGTAACAAAACATGGGTAAATCGGCCACGTAAAGCTATACGCAAATAGGCCTGAATAAAAATTGTTAAAAAAAAACCATCAATTTCGAGTTGGCTAAAAAGAAGTTTCCGAACTGTCCTTCGTCCCGTAACATTGAGTGTTATTCACCATTCGCGTGGAGCTATTCGTAGAAAGAGGCCGGAATTTTGAGCCGACAACTGTTAGGTTTTGCACTACTATAATGCATCGTCGTATACTGCATTGATTCTGATTTTTTCGCCAAAAATTCAACCAACATCGTTCCGTAACCACGGTATTCACCTGATTTAACTCCGTGTGACTTCTGGCTATTCAACCAAGTCAAACGACTGCTCCAGGGAAGCCATTTTGAGTCAATTGAAGACATCATACGTGGATTACTACGCGCATTGAAGGCTATTCTGGAAATTGACATAAGAAGAACACCCTAGGTATAGGTGATGTCAATAATGTGTGCGTAAAAACAAGTTTCATCATGTTTTATCCGGATTTGATCAGATAAAACTATCATATAGTTTGAAATGATTCATCAGTCGATTCTGCTTATAATGGCATTTCAAGAAAAGTAGGAACTTAAAACAAAACCTTTTCCATTTTGCACTACCACACACTCCATCAGCAACTAACACATTTCTATATGTATTTTCTCTCGTAGATTTTGCTTCCAAAAAAAGATTTTCATACCTTTTATAAAAATTCCAGCGAAATAGAAACCTTTGTTCGAAAAAGCCAAAGGCAATAAATACGGTATTCTTTATTCTTTCGGTAAACTGCTTTTCACAAAACATGTTGGTATCATGGTGTAGATCTATGACATACATATCAAATATGAAGTACGTAATACACAAATTTCTAACATCAGGAAACTTAGTTTACACTTGATCCTTAACAACTGTTTCGAGGGTTGGAAAAAAGGTTAACACAATGGTATTGGGCCCGGGGGAAATAATTTTAAGGGGACGAAATAGATTTTGAGGAATACATAAAGAATTTTGAAATTATGAACAAAGTCCTACAATGTTTTGCCCACAATAGTTAGAGAAAAGCGAAAAGGGAAAAATCTCTTGAGGGCCTAGTTGAGAAACAGGTGGACACAAGGGTATACATTTTTTAATAATCGATTTCGATTTTTGTCCGTAAATTGCTAAAAAATACTCTTAGAAATTATGTAAAATTAGTTCCGAGGGTATACGCGACCGAGAAGTTGGCACGTCGTGAATAAAAACTTTGTTCGGCCTTTTCTCGAAACCACGTTTCCTCAACAGTGTATTAGTCGTATTCCAAACTATAGCACGTATCAACGTGGTCGGATCTACAATTCATTAATATTTTAAAAAATTATTAACAATTAAAAGTGCAAAAAGTGTCGCAAATCGAAAAATTCCGACCATAGACAATTTGATACAGAATATGAAACTGTTTTGCTTTAGTTTTTCCGATGATTCGTTTCCAAGAAATGAAGGCCCTCACCAAAAAATCAAACGAATTTGAGCAGCTTTTTATCGATGCTGTTTTTTTTTGTTTATTTTGAAATATAGTTTAAACAATAAGTCGATTTAAAAAAATACGTTTATTGGAGGAAACTGGCCTTAAAACATTAGAATTACTCAACACTTTTTGTATACTTATACAGGCAGAGCATAAATTCATACCACTATATATCCACTTGTGGCCAATGCCTATCGTCCGAGGGCAATTTTTGTCGGACTCGACCGATTCTGCAGTAATGTTGAAATGTGCTCATAATTCATGTCAACCGAGACATAAAGTCGATTTTTGAAAATGTTGTTTTTATTGTCCTTTAACTAACACCGGCTGCATCTTATAAACATTATTTTGTTTTTTTTTTCTTGAGACAATATTAGACAGTGACTGACACTACGCTTATTTACTCGTCACTGTAAAAAATGTTCAAATTCGAAAAACAAAATGACAAAATGAAAAATTGTGTTATTTTATGAAATTAGAAAAACTTAATAAATCGATTATTTTTACCAAAAAAAAACCGAGCCATTCGTTAGTTTTTTCTCATAAATACGTTTATTTCATAAGGCAATATACATAAGTCTTTCTTCGCCACTATACATAGTACTTTAAACCTACTGCATTTCGAATATCATTAGTATGTCGGAATTCATTAGGTAATCTAAACACTGTTATCAAGCTATTTGCTATTATAAATTACATTAGAAATAAATATTTATTTGTACATGATCTTATAACTGTTTCAGGTTTGTTTGTATCAGTTCATCACTTTTATTCAATGTAAGATAGCCGTCTATTGCTTAAACTCTTGGAAAAGGAAGGAGTCTAACTTAAAATAAACATTAAATTGGAACTCCAATGGATTTACTGTAAGGATTTCATGTAAGGAAGGTTAATATCGCGGTAACCTTCGCCACAAGCACAATGACTAGTCTCGGAATGTCCAATTCTAAGGAGATGTGCATCTAAAGTGTAGTGATTGGACATGAGTCTGGACATCACACGAATGAAATCCCTACTCAAATCCAGTCCCCTGAACCATGCCTTTGTCGATATTTTAGGAATAATTGAGTGCATCCACCGACCCAGATCATCTTTACCCCACCACGTTTGACGAAAATATCGTTACTTTCATTGCCTGGAATGGAACAATGAGCCGGGACCCAGACTATAGTGAATTATTATTCAATATGTCGTTCAGGCACTGTTTTATTTGCTAACTCTGCTGACAGATTCAGGTTCTTGTAGCTTAAACGAGACCGAAACATTATTGTTGAACATACAAAACTCTGTCGCCTCTTCAATTCGTGATCCGTCCGTGTAAAACATTTTCTCAGAGTCAAAATGCCTGAACTTACTTGAAAATATTTTTTTCGCTGCATGAACGTGTCAAAAAATAAAGTTGAGTCAGGGACATTAAGGATGCTGACACGGATAGGAATATATCTTGAAGGGTTGATTTCCTGTGACATATGGTTAAAATATACTGTCATGAATCTTGTTTGAGATTGAAGTTCGACTAGTCTTCCGAAGTTACTAATTATCAGAGGTTTCAGTAGCTCAAATCTTATTAGCAGTCGTGATGAAAGCTCACAAAGCGGTCTTTCAATGGAAAAACTTCCGTCAGAACTTCAAGACTCATTGTATGTGTCGAATGCATGCAGCCTAAAGCAATTCGCAAAATACGGTACTGAATTCGCTCAAGTTTGATAATATGAGAGTTTGCAGCGGAACGAAAGCAAACGCATCCATATTCCATCACTGAAAGTATCGTTGTCTGATACAATGTTATTAGATCTTCCGGGTAAGCATCCCACCATGATCCTGTTATTGTTCGAAGAAAATTTACTCTTTGTTGGAATTTTTTATCAAATACCTAATGTGTCCTCCCCACGTGCATTTGGAATCAAACCACACCCCGAGGTACTTGAAAGTCAAAACCTGCGCGATGATTCTTCACATCATATGAAGCTAAAGCTGCGCGGAATCATGCTTTCTTGAAAATACGACAAGCTCTGTTTTCGCCGCAGAGAATTCGATACCCAGATGAACAACCCAAACGGACAAGATATCGAAGGTCTCTTGCAATGGTTTTTTGCAGATCAACAGCTTTGGGTCCAGTAACTGGAACCACACCATCATCTGCCAAATGTCTTAGTGTGCATGGGGATACTAGACAGCTGTCAAAGTCATTCACGTAAAAATGATAGAGGAGCGGACTGAGGCATGAACCTTGTGGGAAACCCATGTAGCTAATTCTGAATGTTGCCAAATCGTCATGTGAAAAATGCATGCGCTTCTCTGACAAACGGTTGTGCAAATAATTATTTATAACCGCTGGAAGTCCATGTTGGCGGAACTTGTTTGAAAGAACATCAATGGAAACTGGATCAAATGCTCCTTTAATGTCTAAAAATACAGATGCCATTTGTTGCTTGTGGGCGAAGGCAATTTGTATGTCAGACGACAGTAATACAAGACAATCATTCGTCCCTTTATTTCTACTGAGTATCTGATAAAACCATTCGTTAGTTGATACCGTCTAATTTACAGAACTGTTATGTAGTTGTTTGACAGTTCAGCTAAAATTTTACTGTCGAACGCTCTGTAATCAATTCAATTACCGAACTGATAACCGAGCGTCCAGTTGTTGAAAATTCGGTAAAACATTTCCGCGATCTACACAAAAGATTATTTATGGCTCTCATATTTTCTCGGAGGTACGCACAAAGTTTCAGAAAAACGATACAACTGTTCAACAGAACTATAACGTAATTATATTCAGTTATCATAACATTTAGAAAATGATTGATATCATTATTTCCGAAGATAAATTAACAAATTTAAAATTCAATTTCAGTATCTTCAACAAAATTTCATGTACAGCTGTGCATAGCAGTGCCACTACAATTAATCGAGCAGAATCATTTGTCAAATTACGACACTTATTAGATGACTCTGTATTAGAAAACAAAATTACAACCGATACAACTTCTACTGGTAGTTCAGATGGTGTAATAGGATTCGAAACCGATACGGAAATTTCAACCGACATATTAGGATTTCAAGGATGCTTAAGGCGCAAAACTTTAATGAAACATAAACGCAAACCAACCGTATCGTCCTGGCAGCGTTATTGGGTACAAATATGGGCGAATTCGTTGGTTTATTTTTCTCCAAAATCGTTCAAAGGGTACGTATATCACGAATTGTTTTGAAATTTCTCATAAAAAACATTAAATATTTTACAGGAACCAACGCACCGATTACAAACGCGAGCCTTCAAAAATATGTACTTTGGAAGGTTGGCACGTTGAAGTCAAAGATATTACTCAGAGCGACACGTTTCAACTTGTTAATCAGCAACATGGTCACATTTACAAATTTCGATCTGGTTCTGCAGAGCTTTCCTCTCTTTGGATGAACGCTTTGAATACTGTGATTACACAGATTACTCCCGAGTTTGCCAATAAACTACCTGTGAATCTAATGTCTTTTGAATAATAGCTAGTGATGTGAATTTTATTAGCTCAAATGAGGACAAAAAAAAGGCTATAAGAATTGTAATATAGGCTCTCTACAACACGGTCATAAAAAGGCTTAACATTTTCAAAGTTTATGTTTTTAATCGCTATCCGATATCATTTTTTCTTGTGGGAGGAAGGTGTAGGATTTCCCGGAAGAAGAGACAAATATCATACCATACTGTTTCCTATCGGCAGTTTAATTGACTTAGCTCGTTACAAGCCCCGATTGCATACCTACGCGATGTCAAACGATGACTGGTGACTCCTGTTTTTAGTAGAATGAGAAAGGGCGGATCATTATCAAGCTACGGAGCAGAGTGCAATTGTAGATTTGACAACTGGTACTTTACTAAGCGTGTTTGGATTGTCAACCCACTCCATAACTCTTGCTAATATTCTTAACGTGGGAGGCGTCTAAGGCGTAATATCGTATTACCAACAAAATAAAGTAAGAATCAATAAGGAAAAAAGGTTTTCAGAAGTACAGTGTTTCATTAAAGTTTTGCGCTCGGTAATTACAATCCCCCCACCTATGGAAAACAACCAAAACAATATAGTTACATAAGAGCAGGGTGGCAAGTGACTGGGAAAACCGGGAAAAAGTCGGGAATTTTTGTGAAAAACCAGGAAAAATATTACTAACTCACCTATGCGTAACAGTTGTTAGAATAATGATTTTTTTCAACAATTGAAAAGTAGGAGACAATACCCAATTTAGCGTTTGAGCGAAATGTTCTGTACAAGTGTTGAAGTTATTTCAGTTATTTGTCCATTGGAAATATGCCAATAACCCACGTCTCGTCCAACGATTTTTAGAGGCTTGCAGACAGTTTTAAATCAAATAGGATGCAATAGAGTTTTTTTAGTTGTTACCAATAACAGCATAATTTTGAAAAATAAGGCTGATTTGGATGCTTCTGTTAGATTTTGTTAAATTTTTAAATAAGTATTCAACTCATATTCAAAATTTATGGCAAAATCTCTAAGTAAAAAAGGGAAATTTTCAACAAAATTATTGAACATTTTTAAGAGCCTTCATGTTTTTAAGTTTTCTAATGATTACCCTTGTATCATCATAATTTGTCTTAGTAATGTCATCTTGAGACAATACTTGTGTTATGCTTATATTTCTGTTAGATGTCAAAAGGACTCAAATTGGAAGAGTTGTCGACTTTGATCTTATTCACCGATTACAGGAAGTATTTGAGTTCCTTTTTTGAGAGTTTAAACTGGTTTCTGAGGACCAGTATAGAATCTTAGAAAGATTTAGAAAATAGATTGATTTGTTAAGTGAATCTATATTTAATTTTCTTTTGAAGGTCTTCAACTATTCCAGTATAGTATCTTAGAAAGATTTAGAAAATGGATTGATTTGTTCAGTGAATCTATATTTAATTTTCTTTTGAAGGTCCTCAACTATTCCATAGTAGGATCACAAGAACGTTTATATTGATGTAGATGAAGTTGAATTGAATTTAGTTTGAGCTTTTGGAACTTCAATAAGTAATGATTTAAATTATATAAGGCTATATCTATATTTCCCAAAACAATTTTAGGGTTTACATTCGATAGTGTTCTAGTCGATTAGTTCAAAGCTGCTAGAATAGAATATATTACTAATTGAACTAATCATTGCTTAATTTGAAACCCTAAATGTTATTGATTGATCTGCTAGAATCAGATCAATTGTAGAAAGATTTCTCATAGAAGATAATTTAGTTAAGCTATTGGAAATAAAACTGATTTAAAACCAGCGGAGAGAAGAAATCGTACTTCCTGATTATTTTACTGATTCCTCTACGAGCATTTAGAATCCTATTTAAAAAAAAACAGATCGATATATTGTGCATTTTAACAGTTATCATTTGATTTATTTGCTCATCAACGCATTGAAATCGTAAACATTGTTTATTGACTGTCAGAAACATTAGAAATAAAATGGGGTTTTAAAAGAGCAAGTCGTGGCAGCCGAACGGTTTTCCGAAATCCTAGGTATACGTACAACTAATGATTTTAAATTCAATTCTATTACTTAAAAATTTCAAATTTTTGGTCTGACAGGAATTTGCTAATAATTGGTTTTATGGTTTTCATCACAATGTGTATGTAACGTTTTTTTGCACCAACTTTTCTCGAAGATGGCTGAACCGATTTTCACAAACTTGGATTCAAATAAATGGTTTTGTTGTCGCATACAAAATTCCTGAATTTTATTTAGATCTGATGTCCGGTTCCGGAGGGGTAAAATGTGCAAAAAAAACTTTCTAACTTTTCTCATAGATAGCGCGACCGGTTTTCACAAACTTAGGTTCAAATAAAAGGTCCTGCGGTCCCATACGGAATTCCTCAATTTCGTCCGGATCCGGAAATATAGGATAAAATGCGTTAAAAATTTTATACCATCACTGAAAAGGGCGAAACCGTAAAAAAAATCTAAATCGACCTCAAATTTTCTCCCATTGATAGTTTTCATCAGTGCACGGTCAAATAAAACGATTTCAGTTATTAAATTTGGATTTCAGTTATTTTAAGTTATATTCAAGAATCGAAGAAAACTATTTTGAAGAATACTAAGTACTATATATGATAGTATGATTGATATGAGAAAGACATCATTACACCACTAGGAGGATTAGAACAGGTTTTTTGTATTTGTGTTTAGAGCAAATTCAGAAGCTAGAAGTTTTATATGGAAGATCTATAATAGAATTGAAACTGGAACAAATGTATCCCCAGCAAGCCGTTCTAGTTTTATTTATTCGAACAGTTCTGTCAAATTTGCAACTGGCATACGATGCCGCTCTATTTTTTCTATATTTGAAACACAAGTAAAACATTGCTGGGGCTGCCAGTTTTTCTTGTTATAAAATCTTTATTTAAATTTAGAAACTGACATAAATTATGCATCTAGAAGTAGAAAACTAACTAAATTTGCCCTTAGTCATATTTGATTATTTGATTAGGTTTAATTTAATTTTTTTTTTTCGTTAATGCTACATTATTATTATTTAACAGATAAACCGTTAGAATCCGGAATCCGTGTAAATGACTTTGCCTATCAGTCCATCTAACCAACTTTGAACTTTCCAGTCTTTTAACTGATAAATTCCCCGATCTGAAATACACTTCAGTGGTACTGTAACAACAGTGGAATCAATCGAAAATGACAAACAAACCGATACCGGCTATCCTGGTTCCCGATCTCCGGTTCCGAAAGTACCGCAAATAGTGGTCATATATTCCAAAATAGATCTCTCTCACTTTTCTCAGCGTTGGTTTGACCGATTTCCATTTACTTAGATACAAATGAAAGGTCCCGTGGTCCCATACGGATTTCCTGAATTTCTTTCGGATCCGACTTCCGGACTTCCGGAGCTATAGAGTAAAGTGTGTTAAATATTGTACACAGTCACAGGGCTGGGGCCTGTGTGTTTTAGGGTTATTTAGAAGGCTATTTTAACGCTTCAAATCTGATTTTCTCAGAAACGGTGACAAATATCAAAAAACCAAACTGACAAGCTCTTAGAAAATTAGTTTAGATTATTCAGTGAAAATTTCAGAATGATTCATTCATTTTAGCGCTCGGAAAAGTCTTTTTTTCTGAAGGAAGAATTGCATATTTTCAGGAGCATGGATCAAAAATCTATCCTGACAATGTCTAGATTATTTAATTTAGATGCGATTAGTGCATAAAAACATATATGTTGCCGCGATAAAAATTAATTGAATGTTATTTTTGTGAAGGTAAGTCGATTTCTATGGCGGCGCCATGTTTTCTGCTCGTGTTCCCTAATAACGTAACGAAACATGAGACTGAAATAAAATCGGCTCAAAAAGGTTGCCAAACAAGCGGTAGCTTTATTGTATTTTATGCAATGTAGTCAAATTTGTAACCGAAAATATCGAAACTTTCTTGGCCACCCGGCCACATCGAAAATCATTTTGCACATTTGCGAGAGAGCATGGAGAGAAATGTAATACGCACAGCGAGCCACGTGGTTTTACGCGACCTACTGGCCTCAGCCCTTAAAGCAGCGAAACAAAAACAGTGAAAAAATTTCTAAACTGGACTTAAAAAACCGGTGCCATTATCAGTAGGCAGCTAAACAAATCAATTCTGGCTATCCGATATTCCCAGTCTTAGGGTCAAATGAAAGGTTTTATGGTCCTACCAACAATTACTGCATATTTCGGATTCACCAAAAATTTAAACCGTCGTTTAGAGTACGATGACAAAATCATATGAAATCCTCAAAATTTGAATAAAAATTAGTAGAGTTTGTACGTCATGTTAGTTGGTGGCCTTACGAACCGACTTCGATTCTACCGGCTCTCGGGTTCCGGTGCTGGAAGTACGTATAATAGTGAACCCACATCGTTTTCTCCATGATTACCTACACGTGCAAAGCACTGTTTCATTCTGTATGTACTACTAGTTAATGCACAAACAACCCCTTGGTTTCTTTCAAAAAACGAAGAAAAACATTTTGAATAGAATATCTCAGTATTAAAGCTTGCTTCATTTAGAATTGGAACAAACTTTTGCTCATATTGTGGCGCTCCTGGTGGACGGATTTGGAAGCTCTTGGCGCCCACGTGTCGGGAATTTTGTCAGCTTCACGTATGATTTTTGACATTCCGAAAATCGACTGTACTTTGTAAACAATCAACATGGAAGCCGAAAGAAGGAAAAAAAATTGTGCACAGTTATTTGGAAAATCCATTGTGGTCTGCATCTAGGCTAGCTAAACAGCTGAAATTGCCCAGAAATACCGTATGACGCGTTATCAAACGGTATAAGAAAACATTGACGACGATTCGGAAGCCTCAAGCCGATCGATTTGGTCAGAAAATTCGGTGCTGCCCATAGTACCGTGAGGAGAACTCGACTCCGGGAAGGAATCAAGTCGTATCGAGCTAGCAAACAGCCAAATCGGACCATGGAACAGAATAGTGTGGTCAAAATTCGTGCTCGGAAACTATATGACCAGGTGCTGACCAAGTTCAACGGGTGTCTTCTGATGGACGATGAAACCTGTGTCGAGGCTGACTTCGGTCAAATCCCAGGTCAAAAATTTTACTTGGCAACGGCTCGGGGGGATGTTCCAGCCAAATTTAAATTTGTTTTTGCCGACAAATTTGCAAGAAAATTTATGATTTGGCCGGGCATTTGCACCTGCGGCAAAAAAACGAAAGTTTTCGTTAAAAGTAAGACAAATGACATCGGAACTATACCAAAAAGAGTGTCTCCAAAAACGAATTTTGCCGTTCATTCGATCCCACGACCATCCTGTAATGTTTTGGCCAGATTTGGTAAGCTGTCATTACAGCAAAGCCGTTTAAGAATGGTATGCAGAGAAAGGGGTCCAGTTTGTTCCGAAAAACCTTAACCCACTCAACTGCCCCCAGTTCCGCCCTATTGAGAAATACTGGGCAATCATGAAGAGGAGACTCAAGGCAAAGGGAAACGTTGTCAAAGACATCAATCAGATGACGACCTGGTGGAAAAAGATAGCTAAAACGATGGACGAAGAAGGTGTGCGCCGCCTACTGAGCCGTGTTACAGGAAAAATTCGAGAATTCCTTCAAAACCGTGACGAATAATTTTATCCGTATTTTTTCTTAAAAGTATGAAGAAAACGCTACATTTGTATAAAAAAAGATCTTGAATACAATAATAAATAACTGAAATACAGGCAATTGTCTTTGTTCCAATTCTATTTGAAGCAAGCTTTATACATGAGAAAGGTATCATTACACCACTAGGTGGATTAAAACAGGTTTTTTGAGCATCTCCGCGGTAATAAGAACAGCGAAGGTCCGAGTCCTTCCTCTTAATTTTGCGCAGTTTCATTAATTTTCATCTTTTCTATCCATCTGTTGGTAGTTGATGATGATGAGTGTTCATTCATAAACCACGTAGACTCTCTGGTTTCATAAAAATCTACGTTTGCGTACGAGGGGGAGGGAAGTTTTATTCGTTGTCTACATGGTCTCTAATTTTTTTCACAGGACAGTTTGATCATCTTCAATATATTATGTTTCGGGATCACTCACTGCTGCTACCTATGGAACCCACCTATGGAAAACAACCAAAACAATATAGTTACATAAGAGCAGGGTGGCAAGTGACTGGGAAAACCGGGAAAAAGTCGGAAATTTTTGTGAAAAACCAGGAAAAATATTACTAACTCACCTATGCGTAACAGTTGTTAGAATAATGATTTTTTTCAACAATTGAAAAGTAGGAGACAATACCCAATTTAGCGTTTGAGCGAAATGTTCTGTACAAGTGTTGAAGTTATTTCAGTTATTTGTCCATTGGAAATATGCCAATAACCCACGTCTCGTCCAACGATTTTTAGAGGCTTGCAGACAGTTTTAAATCAAATAGGATGCAATAGAGTTTTTTTAGTTGTTACCAATAACAGCATAATTTTGAAAAATAAGGCTGATTTGGATGCTTCTGTTAGATTTTGTTAAATTTTTAAATAAGTATTCAACTCATATTCAAAATTTATGGCAAAATCTCTAAGTAAAAAAGGGAAATTTTCAACAAAATTATTGAACATTTTTAAGAGCCTTCATGTTTTTAAGTTTTCTAATGATTACCCTTGTATCATCATAATTTGTCTTAGTAATGTCATCTTGAGACAATACTTGTGTTATGCTTATATTTCTGTTAGATGTCAAAAGGACTCAAATTGGAAGAGTTGTCGACTTTGATCTTATTCACCGATTACAGGAAGTATTTGAGTTCCTTTCTGAGAGTTTAAACTGGTTTCTGAGGACCAGTATAGAATCTTAGAAAGATTTAGAAAATAGATTGATTTGTTAAGTGAATCTATATTTAATTTTCTTTTGAAGGTCTTCAACTATTCCAGTATAGTATCTTAGAAAGATTTAGAAAATGGATTGATTTGTTCAGTGAATCTATATTTAATTTTCTTTTGAAGGTCCTCAACTATTCCATAGTAGGATCACAAGAACGTTTATATTGATGTAGATGAAGTTGAATTGAATTTAGTTTGAGCTTTTGGAACTTCAATAAGTAATGATTTAAATTATATAAGGCTATATCTATATTTCCCAAAACAATTTTAGGGTTTACATTCGATAGTGTTCTAGTCGATTAGTTCAAAGCTGCTAGAATAGAATATATTACTAATTGAACTAATCATTGCTTAATTTGAAACCCTAAATGTTATTGATTGATCTGCTAGAATCAGATCAATTGTAGAAAGATTTCTCATAGAAGATAATTTAGTTAAGCTATTGGAAATAAAACTGATTTAAAACCAGCGGAGAGAAGAAATCGTACTTCCTGATTATTTTACTGATTCCTCTACGAGCATTTAGAATCCTATTTAAAAAAAAAACAGATCGATATATTGTGCATTTTAACAGTTATCATTTGATTTATTTGCTCATCAACGCATTGAAATCGTAAACATTGTTTATTGACTGTCAGAAACATTAGAAATAAAATGGGGTTTTAAAAGAGCAAGTCGTGGCAGCCGAACGGTTTTCCGAAATCCTAGGTATACGTACAACTAATGATTTTAAATTCAATTCTATTACTTAAAAATTTCAAATTTTTGGTCTGACAGGAATTTGCTAATAATTGGTTTTATGGTTTTCATCACAATGTGTATGTAACGTTTTTTTGCACCAACTTTTCTCGAAGATGGCTGAACCGATTTTCACAAACTTGGATTCAAATAAATGGTTTTGTTGTCGCATACAAAATTCCTGAATTTTATTTAGATCTGATGTCCGGTTCCGGAGGGGTAAAATGTGCAAAAAAAACTTTCTAACTTTTCTCATAGATAGCGCGACCGGTTTTCACAAACTTAGGTTCAAATAAAAGGTCCTGCGGTCCCATACGGAATTCCTCAATTTCGTCCGGATCCGGAAATATAGGATAAAATGCGTTAAAAATTTTATACCATCACTGAAAAGGGCGAAACCGTAAAAAAAATCTAAATCGACCTCAAATTTTCTCCCATTGATAGTTTTCATCAGTGCACGGTCAAATAAAACGATTTCAGTTATTAAATTTGGATTTCAGTTATTTTAAGTTATATTCAAGAATCGAAGAAAACTATTTTGAAGAATACTAAGTACTATATATGATAGTATGATTGATATGAGAAAGACATCATTACACCACTAGGAGGATTAGAACAGGTTTTTTGTATTTGTGTTTAGAGCAAATTCAGAAGCTAGAAGTTTTATATGGAAGATCTATAATAGAATTGAAACTGGAACAAATGTATCCCCAGCAAGCCGTTCTAGTTTTATTTATTCGAACAGTTCTGTCAAATTTGCAACTGGCATACGATGCCGCTCTATTTTTTCTATATTTGAAACACAAGTAAAACATTGCTGGGGCTGCCAGTTTTTCTTGTTATAAAATCTTTATTTAAATTTAGAAACTGACATAAATTATGCATCTAGAAGTAGAAAACTAACTAAATTTGCCCTTAGTCATATTTGATTATTTGATTAGGTTTAATTTAATTTTTTTTTTTCGTTAATGCTACATTATTATTATTTAACAGACAAACCGTTAGAATCCGGAATCCGTGTAAATGACTTTGCCTATCAGTCCATCTAACCAACTTTGAACTTTCCAGTCTTTTAACTGATAAATTCCCCGATCTGAAATACACTTCAGTGGTACTGTAACAACAGTGGAATCAATCGAAAATGACAAACAAACCGATACCGGCTATCCTGGTTCCCGATCTCCGGTTCCGAAAGTACCGCAAATAGTGGTCATATATTCCAAAATAGATCTCTCTCACTTTTCTCAGCGTTGGTTTGACCGATTTCCATTTACTTAGATACAAATGAAAGGTCCCGTGGTCCCATACGGATTTCCTGAATTTCTTTCGGATCCGACTTCCGGACTTCCGGAGCTATAGAGTAAAGTGTGTTAAATATTGTACACAGTCACAGGGCTGGGGCCTGTGTGTTTTAGGGTTATTTAGAAGGCTATTTTAACGCTTCAAATCTGATTTTCTCAGAAACGGTGACAAATATCAAAAAACCAAACTGACAAGCTCTTAGAAAATTAGTTTAGATTATTCAGTGAAAATTTCAGAATGATTCATTCATTTTAGCGCTCGGAAAAGTCTTTTTTTCTGAAGGAAGAATTGCATATTTTCAGGAGCATGGATCAAAAATCTATCCTGACAATGTCTAGATTATTTAATTTAGATGCGATTAGTGCATAAAAACATATATGTTGCCGCGATAAAAATTAATTGAATGTTATTTTTGTGAAGGTAAGTCGATTTCTATGGCGGCGCCATGTTTTCTGCTCGTGTTCCCTAATAACGTAACGAAACATGAGACTGAAATAAAATCGGCTCAAAAAGGTTGCCAAACAAGCGGTAGCTTTATTGTATTTTATGCAATGTAGTCAAATTTGTAACCGAAAATATCGAAACTTTCTTGGCCACCCGGCCACATCGAAAATCATTTTGCACATTTGCGAGAGAGCATGGAGAGAAATGTAATACGCACAGCGAGCCACGTGGTTTTACGCGACCTACTGGCCTCAGCCCTTAAAGCAGCGAAACAAAAACAGTGAAAAAATTTCTAAACTGGACTTAAAAAACCGGTGCCATTATCAGTAGGCAGCTAAACAAATCAATTCTGGCTATCCGATATTCCCAGTCTTAGGGTCAAATGAAAGGTTTTATGGTCCTACCAACAATTACTGCATATTTCGGATTCACCAAAAATTTAAACCGTCGTTTAGAGTACGATGACAAAATCATATGAAATCCTCAAAATTTGAATAAAAATTAGTAGAGTTTGTACGTCATGTTAGTTGGTGGCCTTACGAACCGACTTCGATTCTACCGGCTCTCGGGTTCCGGTGCTGGAAGTACGTATAATAGTGAACCCACATCGTTTTCTTCATGATTACCTACACGTGCAAAGCACTGTTTCATTCTGTATGTACTACTAGTTAATGCACAAACAACCCCTTGGTTTCTTTCAAAAAACGAAGAAAAACATTTTGAATAGAATATCTCAGTATTAAAGCTTGCTTCATTTAGAATTGGAACAAACTTTTGCTCATATTGTGGCGCTCCTGGTGGACGGATTTGGAAGCTCTTGGCGCCCACGTGTCGGGAATTTTGTCAGCTTCACGTATGATTTTTGACATTCCGAAAATCGACTGTACTTTGTAAACAATCAACATGGAAGCCGAAAGAAGGAAAAAAAATTGTGCACAGTTATTTGGAAAATCCATTGTGGTCTGCATCTAGGCTAGCTAAACAGCTGAAATTGCCCAGAAATACCGTATGACGCGTTATCAAACGGTATAAGAAAACATTGACGACGATTCGGAAGCCTCAAGCCGATCGATTTGGTCAGAAAATTCGGTGCTGCCCATAGTACCGTGAGGAGAACTCGACTCCGGGAAGGAATCAAGTCGTATCGAGCTAGCAAACAGCCAAATCGGACCATGGAACAGAATAGTGTGGTCAAAATTCGTGCTCGGAAACTATATGACCAGGTGCTGACCAAGTTCAACGGGTGTCTTCTGATGGACGATGAAACCTGTGTCGAGGCTGACTTCGGTCAAATCCCAGGTCAAAAATTTTACTTGGCAACGGCTCGGGGGGATGTTCCAGCCAAATTTAAATTTGTTTTTGCCGACAAATTTGCAAGAAAATTTATGATTTGGCCGGGCATTTGCACCTGCGGCAAAAAAACGAAAGTTTTCGTTAAAAGTAAGACAAATGACATCGGAACTATACCAAAAAGAGTGTCTCCAAAAACGAATTTTGCCGTTCATTCGATCCCACGACCATCCTGTAATGTTTTGGCCAGATTTGGTAAGCTGTCATTACAGCAAAGCCGTTTAAGAATGGTATGCAGAGAAAGGGGTCCAGTTTGTTCCGAAAAACCTTAACCCACTCAACTGCCCCCAGTTCCGCCCTATTGAGAAATACTGGGCAATCATGAAGAGGAGACTCAAGGCAAAGGGAAACGTTGTCAAAGACATCAATCAGATGACGACCTGGTGGAAAAAGATAGCTAAAACGATGGACGAAGAAGGTGTGCGCCGCCTACTGAGCCGTGTTACAGGAAAAATTCGAGAATTCCTTCAAAACCGTGACGAATAATTTTATCCGTATTTTTTCTTAAAAGTATGAAGAAAACGCTACATTTGTATAAAAAAAGATCTTGAATACAATAATAAATAACTGAAATACAGGCAATTGTCTTTGTTCCAATTCTATTTGAAGCAAGCTTTATACATGAGAAAGGTATCATTACACCACTAGGTGGATTAAAACAGGTTTTTTGAGCATCTCCGCGGTAATAAGAACAGCGAAGGTCCGAGTCCTTCCTCTTAATTTTGCGCAGTTTCATTAATTTTCATCTTTTCTATCCATCTGTTGGTAGTTGATGATGATGAGTGTTCATTCATAAACCACGTAGACTCTCTGGTTTCATAAAAATCTACGTTTGCGTACGAGGGGGAGGGAAGTTTTATTCGTTGTCTACATGGTCTCTAATTTTTTTCACAGGACAGTTTGATCATCTTCAATATATTATGTTTCGGGATCACTCACTGCTGCTACCAGTACCACACACTAGTGGTACAATCATTAAATAAATGTTTGAAACTTTCGTGTGTACCCCGTAGATAGCAAAATAGACAAAAACAAAACCTCGAATCAGTGTCATGCGGCAAAGTAGAAGGGAAAAATAGACTCGTGATCGATGTATATGTTCCTTGTCCAAAAAGGTGCTACTGTAGAGTACAATTTCAAGTGGAAACCGGATTGCTGCTATAGCCAGCCGTTGTAACGGTCTATATCATCTTCGAATGACATAGCACGCAGCGCACTGCAACAAAACTAGTTGTTTACATGATTGGCATCGTAAACTCGGTCATCGAGACGTTAAAGACATAGAACGACTGAGTCTGGCTACTGGTATCAATATCAAAAGATGTGGTAAAGTTCTACCCTGTGAAACTTGTTTACAAGGCAAGATAGCACGGTTATCTTTTCCGAAGAAATCGAAGAAAAGTACAAATTCTGTAATGGATCTGGTACACAGCGATCTGTGCGGACCAATGCAGACAGCTACACCTGGTGGTCGTCGTTATTTCCTGACATTACTCGATGATCATAGCCGATATACTACCCAACTAACCAAAAGTTCGGAGAAAAGGGACTGATTTGGCGTACGCAGCTTTCAAAGTTTTTCAATAGCATTTTAAGTAGCCCATTTTTTAAGTAATTATCCACACTTGAAAGTTAGTGCGACGCAACCGAACGAACTTCTAAGCTGCTTCTAGAATACATTGTTAAGCTTCTATGCAGCGAGAAAGATCACACGGAACTTGTTCTGTATTTCGATCTGTCAAAAATGGCCACGTGTTTTCTTTGTACTTTCAAGTTCTCAAAAGTTCCGCGTGTACTTTTGAGCAGCAAGAAAGTGTATATTTTAAGTAATTGTGAAACTTCTGGTTGCTTGGGTACAGTCTATCTTTTGCCGAATTAGTCTTCAATATCAGCGCAATTCTAAATTATGTACAGAAAATGAAAACACAATTTGGCAAGCCACCGAATGTGCTGAGATCAGACCAGAGAAGAGAATATCGAAGTTCAACTCCTCAAACTTAAAGGTATTCTACAACTGTTTATGGCAGCTTATACACCTCAACAAAACGGTGTCGCTGAGTGAAAAAAACCGTTCACTGGTGGAAATGGCTAAGTGCATGTTGTTGGAAGCAAAGCAAAGTCCTGGCATTACATTCCTTCCGTGGAATTTGGCCTTTCTGTTCAACAGACTTCGCAGCCGATTCATTGCATGGCTAGTGCTACGATCCTACTGACACTAATGTCGTTTTTCATTGATTCCACTCGCTCGGTGCCAGTGTTTTGCCCTGGCAGCCGATCAATGAAACGGTTTTGTAAAGTTTGGTTTACACGCATGCTGCTCGGAAAAGAAAACGGAATGCCCCGAAAGTGCATTTTTTTTCGTGCGGTGCAAATCAATGAAACACAGTGCACCTGTTTTGATTGCCCGACTGCACGAAAAGTGCACGAATCGAGCAAAACACTCCACGAGTGTTCTCAATGAAAAACGACATAAGAATCCTTTCAGGTCGGGGCTCGAACATACGACAACTGGCTTGTGAGACCAGTGTCCGGATGCATTGAACCGACAACCCGGGCACCTGCTGTTGGAAGCAGGTATTTCTAACTGTTATTGGGGTGAAGCGATTAGTACAGCGAACTATCTACAAAACTTGCTTCCAACTCCATACGAAATCTGGCACGGAGTTAAACCGGATTTTTCGGAATTGCACGTTTTTGGTTCACCAGCATATGTTTTCGTTCCTAAAGCTAAGCGAACTAAACTCTATTCAAAAGCAGAAAAACTTGTTTTTGTTGGATATTCATCACAACATAAAGCATGGCGTTTCATCAATATGAAGACAAACACGTTAACAATTAGTCGAGACGCTCGATTTCTGCCGTTAGTGAAGAACGATGTCGATACGATTAAAAATGAAGAAGTGTCTCTCTTCCCGCTATCTCTATTCGATACAAACTGCAGCGAGAATCAAGGTGAAATAAAGCAGTCTGAGCCAGTAATCGAATATGTCAATCTTGAAACGAATGAAAATTCGAATGATTTCGAGGATAACGCAGATGATAGTCAATATGATGAAGATGTACCAGAAGTAGAATCAATTTCCAACGAACCACGCCGATCAACAAGAATAACTGAAGGCATTACTCCCAATAATTATTATGCTGAAGGAAGAGTAGCACATAGCATTGATGAACCACGTAACGAATAATGTTTGGGAGTTACTACGTTACCGACTGGCAAGAAAACCATTGGGTGTCACTGGATTTTCAAAAAGAAGGTGGACGATAACGGCAATGTTATTGGATACAAGGCGCGTCTGGTTGCGCAAGGATTTACACAGAAATATGGAAATATTCTATTACCAGCCAGTGAAATTTATTGATCAAACATATTGATGTTAAAACAGCTCTCCTCAACGGAGATCTTCAAGAGACGATTTACATGCGTCCCCCGCCAGGATATGCAGCAGATGGTAAAATTTGTCTTTGCGAAAGGGTTTTATGGATTGAAACAAGCCGCTCGTATTTGGAATCAGAAATTGGACAATACACTCATCAATATAGGGTTTACACCATCGAAAAATGGCTGTTGTCTCTACGTCAGGAGGAGTAACGGTACATATACCTTCATTGCTGTTTGTGTTGACGATTTCGTTATTGTATGCCTGACTGAACGTGAGTACGAAGAGATCAGTTGAACCAGCATTTAATAGTAACGTCTTTGTGAGACATTAAGTTTTTTCTTGGTATTCAAGTTGTACGCTCAGAAAAATATATCGCGCTGAACCAGAAATCTTATATTCAGAAGCTCTTGACTCGTTTTGGTCTGGAACATGTAAAACCATATACCATTCTATTGAATCCTGACCACTTACAACCAAAGAGGGAGGTAGCACTACCCAATAATCACCAGTATGCTAGCCTGATTGGTGGGTTGTTGTACACTGAGCTAAATTTTATTTTTCACATTATATGATATTCTAATGATTTTGCACTATTTGCATTTCCAATAATAGTTACAAGATGTGTTCAACATCATGTCAAATATATGAGATAATCTTATGAAACATAAAACTCTTCTTAACGTTATTTTTACAGGATTTCCATATAACGAATGAAATTTCCAGTCTGAGTCAAATTTATTGGCGCGTCTTATCACCATTACTAGATATCCGCACAACATACATTGGAACAATTTATGAAGCGCATATTATATTCACTTCAAATTTATTTAGATAGGTTCATATATACCATATGACTAGTTTTATAAAATTTATATATATATATATATATATATATATATATATATATATATATATATATATATATATATATATATATATATATATATATAACTTTCAATGGAGGTCATACGAATAGTAGATAATTTTTTAGGATTCAAGCTTTACTAGTATTCCATTCGGTAAGGGAGCACCTCATGATATTTGCGAAAGAGAAGTGAGATCCCGAGACTAAAAATAAAAAAAAATGAATCTTACTAGACAGATAGAGTAATGAAATGTACCGGATATATGTTTCATGGTCCGTCAACGCATATCCTTGAACGAAGTTGGATGAGCTGTCTTGTCAGCGATTTAAAATTACATTGAGATGCGGAACTACCTGAGAAATGGTCTGGAGCAGTTGATGAATATCGAGGACACAACTATTCACGACTTTCATCGGATTTTCATATAAATTATGTGGGATATTTTTATAACTTTCATTATGATAACGTCCATTTAGATTTGACGTACACATTAAATAAAGATTATAAGTTTCCATATAATTTCTATGAATTATTTTTTGCATATGATTCATATGACAAATCTAATGAATATAAATAAGATTTTCAGTTCAGTGTATGTTGCCATGTATACTCGTCCTGATATTGCTGTAGCATTTTCAATTCTGGGTAGAAAAACTAGTTGTCCATCGCACAGAGGGGTATTTGGGTAATCTAGGCGGCCAAAATTATCTAACATATCTATATGTTCCAAAACATTGCCTTATGTTAATATGAAGTATTAAACGAGTTTTTTTTTACCCTGGGTAAATATGATTCACCTACAAGTGTTTTACACCTATTTTGGTATGTATTTCTGAACATTGAACCATGTGAACTAAACCAGTTACAATACATTCAACATTTAACAAGAAAAGTCCACTTCTGCGGTAGAATCATCCGATTCGCTTATAGATTCATCTAGTTGAGCTTCCTTTTTTTTATTAGGACTTTCTGGTACAACCATTTCAAGTGTTTCAGGCAAAAACGGGATTCTTTTTGCCTTTCTCATATAGAAAGGTTATGCAATCACTGTGAAAACCGACTTTTGAACCGAGGCCCGGAGGGCCGAGTGTCATATACCATTCGACTCAGTTCGTCGAGTACGCAAAATGTCTGTCTGTGTATGTGTGTGTATGTGCGTATGTGTGTATGTAACGTTATTTTGCACTTACTTTTCTCGGAGAAGGCCGAACCGATTTTCACAAACTTAGATGGTCCCATACAAAATTCCTGAATATCATTTGGATCCGACTTCCGGTTCCGGAATTATGGGGTAAAATGTGCAAAAAATTGTGAAAATAAGTGCACTAACTTTTCTCAGAGATGGCTGAACCGATTTTCACAAACTAAGATTCAAATGGAAGGTCATGAGGTCCCATAAAAAAATCCTGAATATTATTTGGATCCGACTTCCGGTTCGGGAGTTATGGGGTAAAATGTGCAAAAATAAAGAAAATGTATGTTCTAACTTTTCTCATAGATGGCGCGACCGATTTTCACAAACTTAGGTTTAAATGACCTTTCCTGTGGTGCCATACGTAATTCCTGAATTTCATGAGATCCGACTTCTGGATCCGGAAATATAGGGTAAAGAGGGTTAAAAATTGTATACCATCACTGAAAATGGGGAAAACCTTAAATTTTTTTCTAAATCGACCTCAAATGTTTTCCAATTGATAGTTTTTATCAGTAGACGGTCAAACAAACCTATTTCGGTTATTCTTTTAAGAATCGAAGAAAATTATTTTGAAGAATACCACAATATTATATATGATATGAGAAAGGCATGATTGATATGAGAAAGGCATCATTACACCACTAGGTGGATTAAAACAGGTTTTTTGGATGAAACTTTACGTAGACCTGTAATAATATTTCTATTTGATATGCTGTAGATTTCATTTCATTCATACCTGTTATTAATGGACCAGAAGTGAGCAATAGCCGATTTAGCACGTCCATGTTGCAAGCCTGCCGTGAAAACTTCATCGAAAAATTCTGCTTATGAAGCCGGAGATATTCATTCCTAGCTTCAATCGCCTCTACCGATAATTGTCCTATTGGAAAAAGAGCATGTTCGACAACAACGGCACTAATCTCCGGTTCCGCAAATGATCTCCGACTTGTGTTTCCATCGTTGGTGTAACCGAAACCTGGGGTGGCATTATGTATCTCGATTCGTCTAAAATTTTATTGAATCGATTACGTTTCGTATTATGGTTCTCGATTCGAAGTCGATCATCGAGCTTCGTTCGACTTCACTCGAAGAAGTATTAGAATATCGAGAATTTTGGCATTATGGAACCAATACAATCGAGCTCGTAAACGACAGTTCGATAAGAAATGGTCGAAAGCCTTTTTACTATCGAGTATGAGTTTTCGAATACGTTTATTTTTTATTTAAAGGTAGTTATCGATAACATCCTAGGTTTTCATAAACATATTAGTATTGATAATCTTTCTTCTAATGCATTGTTTTGTATATCATTTATATTTTGTTTGTTTGGCATATTATGTACAAGTCGAACTGTTTAAAAAGCATACTAAATGAAAGCTGCGCGGTATTTATTTAAAATAACAAAAGTAAGTCGAAACTAACCTATGCCCAGTAACTGTAGTTTGTAATCAAATTTCTGGATCCTGTAGACGGAAAACGTCGCTCAAACGAATTGTGGGAAAAAGCTTGTTCGCTTGATAACAATGAGCAAATAATGGTTTTACCCATACATATATCTAACTCAAGTAAATTGAAAATTTTGTCCAAACACCTTGAAAGTAATTAGAATATGTCAAAAGCATCACAATCGCGTGCTATTAGCGTGTATTTGACTCTTCAATAGTACCTAAATAGATTATGAATACTACAAAGAATGGATATCTTCTGGTATATTAAGGCTAAAGCAATATCTCCTAATATATATGAGAAAATACTACAATGAAAGCTGCAGAACCCAAAAGCCTTTGATTAAAACTACACATATGGATGACGTAAATTGTGATAGACTTGCAACAATACATGAAAAACACAGAATTTTGTTTATTAAAATTTCAAAAGTTCATCGATAAATTGTGTACAAGAACACGCTTGAAAAAATTCTTTACGTTTTCAAATGGAGTGGAAAGGAATCTGCTTCTTGATTTAAATTTCAGAAATGTGTTCATGTTAATTTTTCTTCTTTTCAGTACTTGTACCCAATAAATGCAATCGAAATGTTTGCAATGTATATGGGTTTGTTTACATATGTTTGTTATGACAGTTCGAGCAGCGTCAGTCGAAATCTAGTATTACATTGTTGGGATCTCGATCACGAGGTCGAAAGCGAAACGTAATGCCACAATTCAGTCGAATCGACTTAAAAAATAATCGTTTCGAGCAACTCGATTCGAGATGCATAATGTCTGCCCTGGCTTAGGAACGTCTACTAAAATACCAATTTGCCTTTTAAACTTCTCTTGTATTTGCGCTTCACAATGTCTTTTTCTTTTCCAGATAGACGCCATTTTTCAACCGGAAGTTTGTAAGAGAGGTTCAAAATTCCTTCGAAAAGACGAATCCGAGCATGTAGAATTGATAATCCAAATTGCAGATAATCAGGATTGATTCCCTTTTCAGCTCCAATATTATTGAAATTATTCGATGTAGCACTGCAAATATAACATTTCACAGTTGATGTAGTTTGACTAGCAGCTTTGCACACCTTACCGTTAACCATTGTAAACACCATAGCAAATTTTACAAAGAGCTGTCTGTCAAAAAGGTTTACCGTCGTCGTTTTTAAGGAATCAATTGCGGACTGCATGTACCTTATTTTTTCATTAATGACTTCTAATGATTCTTTAACATATCTCATTCGGATCAGCGATCTATACATCAAAACTCAGCTACCAGTTACATCGCATGAAGATAATCAAAGCGCGATCAAGCAATTAGAATCAAATTTTAGTGAGCGACGTTCTAAGCACGTTGACACAAGATTTCACTATGCCCGTCAACTGAAGCAGCAAGGAATTATCAGTCCTCATTATCTCTCTAAAAACGAAATGATTGCAGATATGATGACGAAACCTTTGCCTCGTAAGCGATAGATTTTCCTAAATTTTAGTTGAGTTCTTTTGCCAAAATTTAGTATCAAAAAATGCTTATAGTTTTTCGTTATATTTTTAAATGTACAAAAATTCATTGAAATTATTTAAAATTGGGAGCAATGAGGAAAACTCATCACACTTTCTTACCTTTCTCGTACCCGCCACGATGGTTTTAAGGTAGTCTGGCACATATCTGTCCCGATGTTCAACTGAACGAGTATAAAGAGTGAATCGTGGTCGAAAATCAATAATTTCTTCTTGTGTTTTACACGGATCTGGACCTTTTCGTGAGGACCTCCCACCTTGTGGTTTTGATATAACGTCTCAAACGCTCAGGTCGTGCTCTCATTGACATCTCGGACGTCGTGGCGAACAGTCACCTTCAACCAGCAGCAGTAACAACAGATATCAGGAATCAGCTTCTGCATGCTGGATCTGATTTCGGGAACTAAATTTTAAATTGAATACTCGAACTGATATCTGGATTCAAAACCTAGATTCTGGACCACTTGAATTCTGAACCCAATTTCAGGTTAAGAATTTAGTTTCAGACATCACTTTCGGAATTTAATTACAGATTTTAAAACTATGACTGGAACTGAATCCTAATTCTGGATTTGAGTTTAGTTTCCTAATTTATGCTCGAAACTCGAATTTAGACTTCTGGTTTGTAATTTAAACTTTAGAATTCATTAACAATTCAGGATATCCATTTTACATCTGGTTTCTGGACTCCGGGATCTTAGAATCGACTTCTGAATCAGAAATAAATTCCTAAATTAAGTTTCAGAATTTAATTCCAAAATTTAATTCCAGAATATAGAACCTGCATTTTGGAACTAAATTCGGATCAATGATTCTATAACTAGATTTTGGAACTGGAATCTGAAAATGAGATAAGTCCCATAATTTTAGAACTAAATTTATGACCCAAAATCTTGATCTGGAACCATAATTTTGCAACGGAATTCTTATTCTGTCCCCGATTTCGAATATAGTTCTTGAATACAGTTCTAAAATTATGTCCTGGCCAAGAACTTTGGTTCTGGTGTGGATAAATAAATGGATAAAGCAATTTCCTGTTTTGAGTGCGAAAAACTTAAATTTTGAGTTAAACTTACTCAAATGCTAAAAAAAACGTTCCTCAACTTAAAAATGAGTAAATGGACGGAAACTCTAAATTCACTTTTATTAAATTGAGTGGCGTGTCATTCATTTTTGAATTATGGTTATTAAGGGTGTAAATTTCATAACGTTACAATGATAAGCTTTATCAAATATATTGAAGACAAACACTAGAAAGGACCCTAAGTGCAAACGACATTTTCTCTTTGGTTACTTTCTCTTTCGATTATTACGGTCCTATCGGATATCCATCTCTCTAACACTTTATTTAGAATAATGACTGAAGCCATGCACTTTCGATAGACACTTAAGGATTTGTTGGAGAATTTTTGTTGGAATAATATTATTACATTTCTGCTACTTCATTTCGTGAAAAGCATTCAACCGAAGAGATTGTATCTAGTGGCATACAGTTTAATAACACACGTTAAATACGACAACAGGCTCTTCTTGGCCGTGGATAGGTTGCTACTTGGCCACCCATGGAATAACGCTACGGTCCACCTGTACCGGTGGTATAAGTCCACCAAGTAGGTAAGCCGTGTGGCATCCGTCGGAATTATTTTCTACCAAGAATTGATCCACTGGTTTCCTGATACATCTCGCAAAAGGATACATAAATAGGAACTACCATGTTAAGGTGTTTTTCCGTGCTGATGACTGAATGGCTGCAGGAGGTTAAACAATGCAGTCGGAAACGGAATAACTTGGGTTTTGGCCTTACTCTGTTAAGCGAAGCTCTGGCACAGTGGACGATGATGAAATCTTCGCAATTCGTGGGATTTAAATGATTAAATCATTTAAAAAATCATTCCGTGGTTCGCTATAGGTGATTATATCCCAATATATTTGGTTTCTTCGAGTTGTTGTACGATAAGTGCTGGAGTGTTCGTTATTTTAATTGATAGTGGTTAGAGTAGCACAAATCAATCTCCAGCATAAACGTACAGCAACTATGAATCTATCAAGACTTCTGCAGAAGGTAAAGCTTCTATAGCTTTGGTTCAAGAACCATATTTTCAAAAGGGAAACTTCTACGTTGGAAAGTTGTTAAGCCCAGTCTTCGTTACCTTCAGCAAGCATTTGATTTACCGGTTATAATGGGCAGTAACATAATTGCTCACCATGGCATTTAGGGCAGTACAGATATAAAATCACATAGTCAATGCAGCAAATCGTTCAACTTTTGCGAGATCTGGAAAAGAGGAGGTTTTGAACGTGATCAAAAGTACATCTTTTTTTATCATTCAAACGTTAAATTTGATATTGTCACAGATCGTGATCCCAAATCTACCAACTGGGACCTCTTTGAACAGGGCTTGGCGACTAGATTTTACGGGTACCAACCAACAATCGAAACCCCAATTGATTTGGAAAATGTTGTTGACGAGACAAACTCACTCATAATTGCAGCATATGAATAGGCTTGTCCCATTTGGATTGTGCGAGCTACTAGAGGAACTCCTTGGTCGAATGCTGAATCTGCTAGACTAAGAAAACTATGCAGAAGAGCTTGGAACCACCGATGCAGAGATGGGTAGAAGGCATTCGTGTAGGCTCGAAGGGCTTACCATTATGTTCTTCGATCGTCTGAGCGAAGTGGTTGGAAAAGCCTTTGCACAAATGTCTCTTGTCCAAGAACTCTAATGTCGGTTTCTTAAGAACTTCAGACGGTGAGTACTTGTCTGATGAAGGTGATGTACTTCACTATCTTTTTAACACTCACTTTCCAAGATGTATGGAGCCATCACCGATAGCTGTTCTTGAGACTCGAAGAATTGTGACGATTGAATCGGTCAAATGGGCAGTTGAGAGTTTTCCTCCGAACAAATCTCCTGGAAAGGATGGAGTTATCCCAGTGTTACTGCAGAAAAGGTATGAACATTTCAAACATGTTTTGAAGAAAATACTTGCTTTTAGTTCTGCGACAGGATATAGGATATAGAGCTTGGCAGGAAATAATTGTCAAATTTATTCCCAAAGGTGGTCGCGACACTTATGAGGAAGCGAAGAGTTTCAGGCCTATCAGTTTTAGCTCATTTCTTCTTAAAACAGTGGAACGCATAGTAGATCACCAGATCAGGAATGCTAGTTTGGGCGTGCATCCGCTACATGCAATGCAGCATGCTCACCAGCGCGGAAAGTCCACTACAACCCTGTTACATGATGTTGTGAACAACATTGAAAAAACTTTTTCACAAAAGCAATCTTGCTTGGGAGTTTTCCTAGATATTGAAGGTGCCTTTGTTGCCACGTATACAGATCAATATGTATTTTTGTCGTGAATTCTTTAGTATGAGGCCGAAAACAAAAATGAACAAATTGTTAGAACACTTGATTTGCGCATTCTACTTTCCAGGCGTATCAGAACTGGCTAAACTTAAAGCAATCTGCCGCCAGATAGACCGGTGCACCGCACCGACACGCTCGGCGTAGTTTCTGCCAACTGGAAAATGCAGGCCAGCACGGTTCAAGCGGGACTTTGCCTTGCCCTTAACTGTTCCTCCTGTGTGCGTGTTTCTGCGTAAAAATTCCATGAGATGCTGTTCACAGCTAGACAGTCAATGCAAGATTACTGGCTGCTGCTCTACTAACTCTCTCTTTTATGTCGTCTCACTGTTTCCCGTTCTGTGAACAGGAAAAGGAATTTTGGCAAAGGGGCTGTCCGTACACCGCTGCCAGTAGCAGGTATAAAGTAGCAGGCCATGTGAGAAATAGCGTCATTTAATACCGTTTTCGTTTATTGATCAGAGCAGCCCGAAAGCTGACCCAGAGTCGCCCAAACAACGTTTGATATGTTTGTTTTAGCAACCTGAGGTCGCTCTAGATCGGACTCCAATCGCGTAGTTTCGCTCTGAAAATTTTCTCGGGTCGCACCACGCATCCAGCCGAGTTTGTTTATTTTATCTTTTTTTCATGAGTTGTTGTTTAGGGCGCGTACCACGTGTTCGTTTTACTCGGAGTCAGAGTAGCCCGCGTCTAGGTTCAAAAACGAAAACGGTATAAGTTAAAGCAGCTACTGTGAACGTACGAGACACCGTCAACACGATGGCACCGAAAACCGGTAGAAAGGCAGATTTTCATCAAGATGGAAATTAAAATAATTTGCACCGTCACTAACACATTCAATTACGAACGGCATTGCGAAAGCGAAAGTGATGATGTTGAACACATCTTTATACTAATATGGGGTCGTGTGAAAATATGCCATGCGAAACAGGGTTGCCATATATACAGGTTAATCTGTATTTTATTATTATTAATATTAATATTATTATTATTATTATTATTATTATTATTATTATTATTATTATTATTATTAGTATTATCATTATTATTATTATTATCATTATTATTATTATTATCATTATTATTATTATTATCATTTTTATTATTATTATTATTATTATTACTATCATTATTATTATTAAAATTACTTGCATACCGAAGATCGTCGATACATTTCAGACCAGGCCATTGCAATTGTCTCGTACTGAAATTTCGAGAAGAATGAGATATCTTCGAACTTCATAACTTTAATAAAAATGAACTACAAATTTGTCGTACCTAGCCTCCTATATTGGCAAATTAAAAAGGAATTGTTTCCAGTTTGGAATATAAAGTTGTAGAATAGTAGCTGTTTAATGTAACTAATATGTACTTTAATGTAGGTGCATCGCTTCAAACTCTATTAGTGAAAAGGGGGAAAGCTTGCACGATTCATTCAATCAATCAACTAACTGATATTCGGAAAATGGATTTTTTCAATTCTTCTTATGTAATTCTGTGATTAGCAGCAAATATAGAAGGCCTTCAATCAACAGTTTTGACAGTGGCTGAAACAGTAGTTTCGTGAAGACTGACCAAGTCTTGACCGAGACGGTGGGAACAAACAATATATTGACCTATAGCAGTAACTTTTTCAACCGGTATTATGAGTAAACAGTCATCCAGACAAAGAGGTGGTATCGGTTTCGGCTTGTTTTTAAGAAGTTTAGACAAATCCAAAAATATTTACAATAGTTATCTAACTTACTGATATGGTCTGAGAATTCCCTGTTTTTGATATCGTTCATTCTTTGCCTAATGATATTAGATAGATTATTAGCTGAAGTTTTCTTTTCACTGAGTTCTGTTCTCTGGTACTGCCTTCGATAAATATTTCTTAATCTAATCAATATTTTAGAGATAGAATCAATGGTGATAGATTTACAGAATATTGGTATTTCTCTTATGTTTAGTTCACGAGCTCTGGCGATGGCACGTTCAATTTCATTTAGTAGTCTGTCGATGTCCTCTGCTGATTCTGGATGACGATCGTAGTTAATGTTGTTGTCCACACTGCTGCTGAATGCTGACCAGTCGACATGATGATAATCACGCCGAGTACGATGCTGGGTTTCAACACCGGACCCAACTTCCACCACAACAGGATAGTGGTCGGAACTGAGGACTTCAATGATGACAGGATGAGAGATGTTTTCAGCAAGATTGGCGATAAACAGGTCGATGATGAAGCACGTCCCTGATCTGGCAACATACGTTAAACTGTCCGGACTCAGGATAGTGTAGTAACCGTTTTGAGGTCGTCATACAGCATTACTCCATTTCTATTATTTCTGGAATTTCCCCAGGCTTGATGTCTGGCATATCACCGGCGATGATGAAGTTATTTCGTACTCTTGTAATTGTGATTGAGTTCTTCGGTTCGGAGTGCACTGTCTAGGGCAGTATGCTGCGATGAATTTTATCTTTCCGATCGTCGTACCCAATTCAACTCCTAGCGATTCAATGAATTTCGCACCAAGGCTAGGAAGTACAGCAAGCTTCACACCGCTTCTGACTGCAATCGCAACACCACCGACCCTAGAGTGGATTCGATCCAGGTGAATGATGACGTAGTTCGGTATTGAAAAGGACATCTATGGTGACAAATGTGTTCCCGTAATAATACTCACATCGGCGTGCTGTGTTCTTATGAAGTCTGATAGTTAAACTTCCTTTGGACGCACTGAGCTGGCATTCCAATTCATCACTTTTATTGTTTCATACACCGTACAGGATAACAAACGAACCGAGCACTTGAATCTGCTCCATTTTCGTCTTGCAACCATGGAGCGCAGACATCATGTCGACGAAAACTTTCATCAACTCCACAGAAGTAAATAGCGGAGTACAGTTTACAGTAAGGCCAGTAGTTGTGAAACCAGGTGGCGGGAGGATTAGATCCGGTAGATTATTCAGCCTGGGGAAATTCACTGGGTCCAATGGCGGTGCAGGTGGTACAGGTGGAACCTTCTTCTGCGATAGTTGTCGCTGAAGTGCAGCTTGTTTCCTTATTTTTAGGAACTCAGCACGTTTCGGGCAAGTACGCTCAGTTGCTTCGTGGGGCCCATGCCGCAGCACCATGCCTGAAGTGTAGACATCTCATGCAGTGAGTTAGATCTCTGCGTTTGTTGCGGTAGGGTTCCCATTTCACAATGACATGATCGATGACCTCTCTTGAAGAAAATTTGGCACAATTCATCACTGTACGTGCGTTTATCCTCTTCTCGACGTTTCATTCTACTAATTGACATAGCCGGATTGAAAAGATCTGATAAGGTGTCACTCTTCGCTGACTAACGGAAGTCCTCTCAACACAATTTTATATGGTTTTTCACTCGGCTTGTTATGAGTGAAAAATTCAGCTTTCGTTTCCTGGAGATGTTTCGTTACCAGATCCTACTCGTCCTGTGAGTTGCAAAGCCCAAAGCTGCATAACTTGAATGTTGGTGCAACATTCTGTGAATGGACCGTATTTACGACAAAAATATGCCTTAGGGATTTAACTCAATCTTGGTAAAGTTTCAAAGTGGGAATATTAATACTTTCGGAGCAGTGAATTTCTCAATCACAACCTACACCCGTGGAGCGTACCGCAGCGCAACTCGCTCGGATACGAGCTTAGCTTGTCGACACATGTCGCTCCATTGATCGAATCCTAACTTTGACAGTTTATTGTTAGAACGTTACAGTTAAGATCGCAGTGTAAAAATTAATTCAAAAATCAAAAATATTCGTTGCGTCGGGTTTCTTCTTCCATTCTTGAGAAATTCGATTTTTTGCAAGAAAATGATTTCCTAACTTATCAGCTTTGGAGTGTTTGAGCAGAATTATTTCACTAGAATACGATTTTTATCACCATTTAATTCTGCTATAGGTATATCACGTTACTATACACATTCACTATGTGTCTCGCAACACTTTAAACACTTTAATATTCCATATGATTTGACGAAAACTATTGACTGCATTAAATACCAAAGTAATATTTCAAGTGTCTTCAATTCAATGTAAGAGCTAACTCTGCTAGAAGAATATGACTTCATCGTGTGTTCGATTCTGAAGGCCGCAGAACAATCCTAAACTAAAAGTATTCTGGGCCAACGACTAACATAAGACCTCCCAACCTCCGGTGAGACGAAGAATGCTCAGAGGGTAAGCTCGCAAAACAAAATGTTTGCAAGACGTTTCTAAAACGGGGAGGAGGATCCTCATAATTTTGAAAAATTCGTTATTTTAGAAACCAAGTACAAGAGCGTACTTCGAGCCAATAAATGTATCTATTGGAGACATTTTGTCGAAGGTTTGTCATGAGAAACTCTTTGGAACACGGCCAGGCGAATGAGGAATCGTAACGTGGGAAATGAGAGTGAGGAATGCTCAAACCGATGGGTATTTGACTTTGCTAGGAAAGTTTGCCCAGATTCTGTTCCTACGCAGAACATTATTCGGGAATCTCCTCCAAATAATGGTTCAATTGATAGCCCCTTTTCAATTCAATTTCAAGGAATTTCACTTGGGTCGAGACGAGCGATTTGTTGTCAGATACTCAGTCTGGTTTACGTAGAAATTAAGGAACGAATGATTGCCTTGAATGGCTTTCGTCTGACATCCAAATTGTCTCCGCACTACAGATGGCACATTTATTTTTGGACATTAAAGGAGCATTTGATTCAGTTTCCATTGATGTTCTTCCAGACAAGCTCCACCAACATGGACTTCCACCGGTTATAAATATTTATTAGCACAACATTTTGTCAGAAAAGCGCATGTATTTTTCACATGGAGATTTGGCAACATTCAGAATTAGGTACATGGGTCACCCGCAAGGCATGCCTCAGTCCGCTCCTCTATAATTTTTACGTGAATGACATTGACAGCCGTCTAGTAACCCCATGCACACTAAGACAATTGGTAGATAATGGTGTGGTTTCAGTTACTGGACCCAAAGTTGTTGATCTGCAAAAACCATTGCAAGATACTTAGATAATTTGTTCGTTTCTGCTATTAATCTGAGTATCGAATTTTCTACGGAGAAAACAGAGCCGGTCGTCTTTTCAAGAAATCATAATTCCTCGCAATTCCAGCTCTATAAGATGGAAAGAATCATCGTGCAGGTTTCAAATACCTAGGAATGTGGTTTGATTCCAAATGCATGTTGATAGGGGAGCGGGTCATTTCGCCGGAAGTCGTTTCGCCGAATGCCATTTCGCCATGTCTCATGTTATGTTTCCTGTATAACTGATGTGTCGCAGCCATATAACCGAAGCCAAGATGGCTCGGCGTCGGATGCGGTGGCCTCTTGCATACAAACCTGTAACCGCCTCGTTTGCCCGGTCTACTCAAAGCTAGGTTTCTTTGCTTTCGTTAGGTCCGACCGAGCGGTAGCGATCATTTTTTTCTATTTACAAATTTTGAATCAATCTTTATTCAAGAGTACAAGAATCAATCTTTATTCAAGAAGTACAATTGTAGGTCAACAAAACGGGCGTTAACGCTATCATCTTTCATTTGTCTTTATTTTAAATCAATTCTCATTACGATTTTAAGACGATTTCAGGTATCGGCGAAATGACCCTTTCGGCGAAACGGCATTCGGCAAAATGGCTTTCGGCGTAATGATCCCGTTGATAGGACACATTAGGTATCTGATAACAAAATGCCAACAAAGAGTAAATCCGGAAGATCTAATAAAATTGTATCAGACTACGACACTTTCAGTGATGGAATATGGATGCGTTTGCTTTCGTTCCGCTGCAAACTTTCATATTATCAAATTAGAGCGTATTCAGTATCGTTGCGGCTGCATGCATTCGACACATACAATGAGCCTTGAAGTTCTGACGGGAGTTCTTCCATTGAAAGATCGCTTTGGGAGCTTTCATCGTGGCTGCTAATAAGATGTGAGGTATTGAATCTCCAGGTTATTAACTTTGAGCTTCAATCTTAAACAAAATTCATGACAGTATATTTTAACCGTATTCCTATCCGTTACACCCTCCTAAATGTACTTGACTCAACTCTATTTTTCGACACATCCATGCAGCGCGAAGTGCGTGTAATCTCGGAACACCTACGCCCGATGGAAATCCCAAAAATATTTAGAAGTAAGTTCAGGCATATTGACTCTGAGAAAAGATTTTACACGGACGGATCACGAATTGAAGAGGCTACTGGGTTTGGTATATTCAACAATAATGTTTCGGCTTCAAGAAACAGCATCTGTTTATATAGCAGAGTTAGCAGCAGTTCATTATAGTTTGAGTGTAATCGTCACATTATCTCCAAACCATTATTTCCTCTTCACAGATGCAATTCCATTCGCTCAAACGCTGCTGGCAAAAATGAAAATGTCCAGACTCAGGTCCAATCACTACACGTTAGATGCACATCTCCTTCAAATTGAACTTTTCGAGACTAATCATAGTGCTTGTGGCGAAGGTTATCGCGATATTGATCATGTCGTTTGGGCATGCGTGGAGTATCGTGATCGCAGATCTCAACAAATAAATTCCTTGCGTACCAAGGTAGACTATCCAATGCCCCAATTCGAGACATTCTTGTTTGTCGTGACCTTCCTTACATGAAACTTTTTTATTATTCATAAAGAGAATTGAATTTCAATTCAATAATTGACCCTTTTCAGACTTAGTATTAACTCCAGTTGAGTCCATTAGCTCACCCAATAGCTAAATTTGAATAGAAATGATGTAATGTTACAAACAAACTCGAAATAGATTTTGAAACTATCAACAACGGACACGATTTATACTGATCTCAAAGCAGCATTCGATCGTGTGGATTACGCTATTTTACTTGCAAAAATTCGAAAACTGGGTGCTTCCAAAACGTTCACTGAATTAATCAGATCGTATCTTGTTGGTCGAACTCTCTCTGTCAAACTTGGAAATAACGAGTCGGATAGTTTCTTCAAACTTGTCATGCGTACCTAAGGGTAGTAACCAAGGACCTTTGTTTTTTTTTAATGTGGAACACATTTTTGTTTTCTATATAGGGGTGCAAATTATAAACTCAAGAAAAATACACGTAGAAATGTGGTCAGGTTTTCAACAATTACAGCTCAGTCAATTTTGTATCAATTATTAATATTATGTCACCATTTGATTGAAAATATTTCTACGTATTGATTTGAATGTTCATAGCCATGTATTTTTGATTGTTGAAATATTGATTAATAGCTAGTAGTGTCCTATTTTACCTGCAAAATATCTCCGGCATACCGGATTTCCCTGCCATAGTCGACGGTTTTGAAGGACTAAGCGATATATCAAAGTGAAAGCATCGCTCTAATTGGTCAATCGATGCTAAAGCGAAGCTGTTGGAAGCACGCGAATCTATAAATAGAAGCGAAATTATAGCTAAATTTCAGTCCTACGCGTAGCATGCTAGAGGTAGGTTGTTGCTAGACAGCAAGAGAAAAAGTGCCATAAAACGATTTGAAGCTTTAATTAGTATGCTCTGATCTTGTGTCATGCAAGTTCGGATGAAATTCCATGTTATGTTGTTTCGCCTGAGAAATTGACAATTACCCCAGGGTAATTTTTGAGTGCATAAGATAAATTTCTAATTTATATAAGATGAACTCGATTGATAATGAAAAAAAGTTCATCGCTTCAACCGAAATCGCAGAATGGTAGTAATGGTAGAGAAACGCTATTAAAAAAAACTGCTTGTATACAAAACTTGAACACAAGCTTGGCGAAGAGAAGCTTAAATATCGATATCCGTATCGCAAGCATGTACAAACATATAATTGCATACATTTGGGCTATTGATGTAATTTAGTCTGCTACAAAACAAATACAAATCTCGACATACGGAGTCTATATTCTGGGTTTGCGTGTTCGGTGTTGGTTCCTAATAAAGATCAATTTAAGCAGACTCTCGTACATTTGCGGATTCAAAAGTGTGACGATTAATTGAAAATGTCGATCATTAGAAATTTTGGTTGCCTTGTTCCACATCAATGGCTCGAACAACCCCATGGGGCTGATCCTTGTAGTTTTTTTTGTTTCGATTATAGAGGTTTTAACCTTGAGGTCATTCGCCTCTTCGGACCAGAAAAATTTTCTGACCCTATGTGCGGGGTTGGGAATCGAACCCAGGCGGGCTGCGTGAAAGGTATCGACTTACCCATCACGCTATACCCGTCCCCTGGAGGACCTTTGCTGTTTTCTTTATTTGTATATGATATCTGCTTTATCCTGCCACCAGGATGTAAGCTTATTTATGTTCGATGTTTTCTGTAATTAATGTACGCGTAACCGATTGACGCTAAGTGTATACAAATATTCTGTAGTTGCCTTCACACGCAAGAAAAAGCCTGTTCTGTGGAACTACATTGTTTCCGGAGAAAGTCTCGAGAGAGTATCAGTTGTCAGAGATCTTGGTGTACTACTGGATACTCAGCTGTCCTT